>NW_026598351.1:7890-32767 GCF_029784155.1 Uranotaenia lowii | reverse complement strand
ACTAAACAAAATTTTTGCTGGGAGCTAATGAAACTGTCAAACTTTGAACTAGTTTTTCTCGAAACAGAGATGTTGGCGTATTCACCATATTCAAAATTCGATACCGATTTATTATATTCCAGATGGTTTTGAGAAAAACTCATGAAAACTAAAAGAACATTTTCTTAAGAAGTTTAATAGTTTCCAGTTGGAAATCAAATGAATTTGTCTTTTCTCTAATGTCTAAAATCCTCGAATACAAACAGATCATCCTTTCATATGGGCTCATTTGATTCGATCAAGAAACTGATTAAACTTTTAAAGAAAATGGCAACGATTCATCCATTTCATTTTGGAAGCTATTTAACAATAGATTATTATTGCTCGATATTTTGAGTTGATTTTTAACTAACTTCTATCGTTAGTATTTAGTTCATTTAGTCCGTTTAGTAATCTGATTTAGACTATTTTGCTTATCTTTTCATTTTACTATTTTTAATTTTTTCTTCTAAAATTATTTAACAGTTGAAAATGATGTGTCCAACATGGAATAAAAATAGAAAAAATGGTGGTTTCACTTTTTTTTCTTACAAACACTATTGTAAATTTGTTACCGTTAAATGGGACATCATGCTACTACAGGGTTAGATGCAACATTTGTGTACCACAACACTCATTCAATTTTTATTTTAATATATTGTAATACAGTAATTATTTAACTATAACTAAATGATCATGAAATAGTTTCCACATCTTAAGATAGTTTATTTAAGATTTCGATTCTCGTAGAAAATTAAGAAAATCGAGCAATAGATGTAAAATTTTTTACATTTTTTGATGCCGTCAAAAACTATACCCAGTATGACGGTATGGCTTAAAGATATCACCTTCAAACTTTTGCCAATTTTTTTTATAAATAAATATTTCTATAATTCAGTTACCGGTCTGGGCTAAAATGCATCAAAATGCAAATCAAAGATTCACCTTCTAAAAACCGTTTTCATTTGCTGAAATTTGATTGTTTTGCATCACGCGTTTGTTATTTTCAAAATTTCATTCATCCAAACATTGATTTTTATGATTTCAGATAGTAGAATTTTTGGTAGTATTTTTTACCCCTAAATGTATGCAGCACCTTATACTTTTTCTTTGAAAAATTACAGAAAAAAATAAAAATTTAATTCGAAACAAAACCACAAACTACTGCAATTGGTGCTTTCTGCGTTATGACATCATTAATATATCTAAATTCAAGAATTTTCTAACGTTTTATTTTGATTTTTCATTTAAAACAAAGCTTGTTGCCACTTACTCCTTTTTCTTTTTGCTGTTAAAATCGCAATTATTGTTAATTAAAAATTCACTGATGAAACCAACAATTTTTTGACTGCTTCAATGTGATGTTCCATCAATCTTAAAAGTTTTTATATACAAGCGGTATAATTATCTGTGAGCATTAAATTTTTAGAAGAGATTGAAGTTGAAAAGTGTTGCATGTTGCCCCAGTTGACGGTACTTCATGCAACGAAGGGTGAAAACTGGTAAAAAATGATCATTACTCTTTGAGTACTAAATGGTTTTTCGATTGATCTTTTTAATCATGGATCGAATTTCTCTTAATTTTTTTTTGTATACGAATTTTTTTGTAAACACATACAGGATCTCAGCGCAACTGGTTGTTTCCTAGCAGAGATTCTTTTTACTTAACTCTAAGCGTACCTACATCTAGTGGTGGCTAGCATCTTACAAGTGCTAAAACCACCAACCCACAGAAAGTGAATGTAAACCATGACCGGAATTCGATCTCATGCCCGCTTGCTTAGAAGACTTGAAGGTTATCCTCTACGCCACGTCAATCTTTTAATTTAAAAATTTAAAAATTTAGTCTCAACTTTATCAGCGATTGTATAGATTACCAAAGGCAACAAAGTTTACATTTCTTTCAAGGAGCAATGAACTTAAGACCTTATTTTGACTTATTCTGACTTATATTGGTTCCAAATATGCAATTACTTTTTTCTAACAGCTCTTGTTTTCGGGAAAACTTTGGAAAATAGGTTAAAATGTAGAATATTGGAAACATTTTGAAATAGAAGGTTTTACTTCAAACATCAACTTTCCCGAAGACCGTGAGTAATTTTGACTTCAGAAGAAAAAGTAATTGAAGTTTTTTGTTGTTTTTCCCCCATTTTTGCAAAATACGGTATCTTTAAAGATTTTTCTATTTTACTTTTAAACCAAATTGAATTTGAGATATTTCTTAAAGATAAAGTCAAGTCGTTTAGCAGTGTTTAACAAAGCTCTTAAATGGAATAAAATCTTTAACCCTCTAGAACCCGAAATATTTTTTCGCAGAAAAATTTGTGGAAGCCACCAAAAGACATTAGTTAATTATGTCAGAAATACTAGTAATGATATCTTTTCAAATTTCAAAAATTTAATTTAACTTTTTGATCATTCAATCTAGGCAAAATATGATTCCTTGATTGATAGGAGGATAAAAAATAGATTCATAAATAGGTTTTGCTTTTCATGTTTGTTAGTACTTCATTTATCAATGATAGATTTTACTCACATTTGATTCATTTTAACACTTCCTAATGCCATATCACCAAAACTAGAAGTGATAAACTAAATCTGATAAAATAAAGGATGGATCACTACAAATCTGGACGCACTATTTATTTTACCATAGTGCTCCTAGTTATTGGATCTGGAATGTTTTGGCAGCACTTTGTAGAGGAATGCCAGTGCTGATAATTTCATGACGGTTCGTTTTGTTTCAAAAAAGTTACACGTGATGGAAGCCGCGAGATGAAAATAAATTTTGAACACCCACGTCAAAAACCCGACGTGGTCGGGTTCAAAAATCTTGAAATCGTTAAAAATTGTCAAATCAACCGTGTGTTGCGTTCTCAAACGTTTCCGTGAGATGCTTACTATAGATCGGCAGGTTCATACCAAGCATTATAGTGGACCTAAGAATCAGAAACTGCATTTGAAGGTGTTGAGAACGATCAAGGAAAACACAGGGTAGTCGGACTATGACATTGCCAAGAAATTCAACGCCGACCGGTGCACCGTCAGCAGAATTCGTCTACGTGAAGGAATACGATCCTATCGGACTAGTAAGCAACCAAACCGGACATTGAAGCAGAATTCCGACAGTCGGCTCATCTATATATATAAAAATGAATGTTTGTCTGTCTGTCTGTTCCCTATTGACTCGGAAACTACCGATCATCGTGAAACTTGGCATCGGAGGGTTTTTGGGGCCGGAGATGGTTTCTGTAATAGTTACAAACCGCTCCGACTTAAGGAAGAGGGGGCTTCCATACAAAATTTGTAGTTTTTCGAAACAAATTAAAGTCATGGCATCCATTTTCTCGAGAATTTTTATCCTTTGGGCGGTTTGTTTTTTGTCTCCATGGTCGAGGCATCGCGAACCAACGTCGCTAGAGGATAGTGACCATGGCATAGCATACTGATCAGTTGGAATATTTTGGTGCGTATTTTTCAACCAAGCATATTTTCAATGCAAGGGGTGGCGATATGAAGCCTTGATGTGATTTTATTTCTACTCATTTGTACAGCACATGATGATGACACCTAGATGTGACCCAGGTTGAGCTTGTGCCGATCGAATAAAACATATACATTTTTTTTTGCCAAAATCTGAAATTGAAAAGACATGGCATCCATTTTTTAGAAATTTTCTTTTCTTCGAGGAGTTTCAAGCAAACGTCGTCGCAAGTGGATAGTAACCAAAACATACTATTCATTGATCGCTGGAAAAATTTAATAATCAGGCGCCTGTTTCTCAACCAAGTACCTTTATTTTTTTTGCACGTGGGGGCGATATGCAACCTAGATGTGTTTTTTCTTGCTAAATTGTACACAGCACGTGGAAATAAATGACGCCTAGATGTGACACGGATTGGTATTTTATCAATCAAATCAAAACCAATTGAAAGATTTGCAAAAATACTTCCATATTTAGTTCGTAATAAAGTAGGTAGCATTGGTTATATAAAAAATATAAATTTAGTTCTGATGCATATGAAATAATGGTATGACACTTTGCGGACAATAGCAAAAAAATACAGAAAGTAAAAAAATTACATACAATTTTTGAACCCATTTCGCCTACAAGGTTATTTTTGAATCATATTGATAACAGATATATGAATAAGATGTTTTCTATAGAAGTAGATCAGAAACATTTTGTTGAACATGTAAAAATGTACTTAACTGAAGTTTTACCAAGCGCCATTCAAATTTTAAGAAAATAAAAAAATCCGATCCGACACATGAACTGATCAGTAACCTTTTCTTTGAATTAGATAAGTTAGGACTGACGTGTGCATAAGTGAAAGCTACCAGGGAAATAAACTGATTTTTATTGACCAAAAGTAAGGGAATTCATTTTCCGAAAGAATTTTCATTCACGGAACACTACAGCATGTTCAAACGTTCAATTTTTCTCTGTTACAAAAAAAATTAAAATATATGTTTTTCTATAGAATACGTACTTAACATGAAAAGTGTTTTTGTGTTACATGACTGCATAAAAGAGACTTTTGATCCGCTTCTTTTTTGAAAAGTGCGACTTTAGAACTGATATTCAACTGGAAGCAAAATGTTTATGAGAAACTTTTATTATACCCTTGAAGTGTTGCAAACAATATTCCCTCCTGTCAACTTACACGGTGAGGCAAGGGCAAACTTCGAACTTTCAAGAAATTCATCTTCAAAATGATTCAATATCTTGGAAAGACCAGGAAGAATGTTCCGAATGTTGAAGCGGAATACTGTAGATATATCAATGAAACTTGATAAAGCAAACAAACAGAAATTCGGTTTAAAACGATTTTAAAGCCTTTATTCTGACGCATCTGAAAATAAGCTTTGCGTTTACACTTGCCCCAATATACGGGACAAATGTTAACTTAGAAATTTGTTTTTGACAACATTTTTGAATATTTGACCTTTAAAGAGAAAATAAAAAAACGCTGAAAATTTATTTAGTGATGCAATTGATTTTTTTTTAATATTAAGTTATTATGCAGCTTTAAAAACATAGTAAAAATTTCAGATCTTGATAAACAAATTTAGAGATCAAGTTTCAGTAAATGATATATACCATCTTTGAAACGCAATTCAGAACTTCAGCTGCAGCTCTCATTTTAAAGTTGTTGGTTCTGACCTATGATGAGGTTTGATTTAAAAAAAATGCTTACAGTAATCTAAATTTTAACAAATAACATTTTTTTTGGAAGGTGCACACAGGAGTATTTCACGCCAAAACCTGGCCACAACTCAAAATTTAAATTTCATTGGTTACTTTTATGTCAATGTTTTTTTGATTCTTGAATAAATTTAGCACCATGTACCGGTCAGTTTTTTGACATCTGATTTGTTTATAAGCTGTTGCAGCTGTCGAAACTTTAGTATTTTTATGAGATAGAATTTTTCTACAAATCTTTGAATCAGCGCGACTACGTCATGTCAATGAATAAAACTTTCTTAAGTGACTAAAAATAAAAATTTTAAATGGAAAACTTCAATGGAGGGATATTTAATGATTTTAAGTGTAATAGACAAAATTCGATGACTATAGAGACAGTACACAGTGCTTTGAAAATTCTTCTATAATTTTTTTGTTTTAAACGATGATTTTTTTTTACAAATTAGTGTTTTTGTTTATGTTCCCAGCAAGTCCCGGCAAAATGTTTCATATCATTTGAAAATTGATAACTTCAATAATCATGTGCAAAAGAAAAAACTCGCGCAAACTCGCGCAATTTTGGTATTTTTAAGTTTGAAATTTTAAAATTTTGATAGATTTTTTCCACAAAAAAGTCACCTAAGGCTTCGATTATTTTAAATTCAAGCTCAGTAAAATTTATGTTCTCTTTCGAATATTTTCAAATGTTATTTAACTTTCAAAAACAAATAAAAAAAATCTAGATTTTTTTTAATTTTACAACTTTTATAACCTGGATTATCTATCATGTCATATATATGTTAGAAAATTTCTAATAGAAAATTATGAAAAATTACGAAAACGGTAAAAAATGTATTAAATGATCTTAAAAACGTTTGATAAGTAAAAATAAACTTTTTGCCTTTCTTACAGAAAGGTATAGTTATCGGTCGATTTGGGAGATCATTAATTATGGGTCTTAGATATACCTTTATAGGTACCTATGTAATCAGCTCGACGAGTTCTGATGATGTCTGTGTATTTGTGTGTATTTGTGTGAATTTTTGTAAACTTTGTTCTCGACGTTTTTGTGAAACTGAGCAGTACAATAAAAATGATTTTTATCTTGAAAAATTTGTTTTTTTTTCTTCTTCAACCTATAAAAGAAAGAAAAAAAATACAAAATAGTTTGAAAAAAATTTTTTCGTAGTAAATATCAAAAATCATCACTCCAAAAAACGTGTCAATTTGGCTTGCTAGCCACAACCAGCAATCACTAAAATCAAGATTATCGTATATATGACGTCAAATTATATGTGACGTCATAGATACGCGCTTGCTATCTAAAAGTATGGAGCTGTCGATGTGTGGAAGCGAGAACAGACAGGCTTCACTCCCACTCAGATTCGATGTCAACATGACAGAAACCGTGTGGGAGGAAGACGACAACTAAAATTTTCCCGACCAACCGTTGAATTTATTCTTTTAATAGTTCAGTTTGCGACCGAACCATTCCAAAAATTTCGAAACCGGAGTTCCGAACTATTGAGAGTAAAAATGGTTTTCACCAAGGGGTACGACCCCGAAATTAGTAAAGTCGTTGATGAGTACGTCATGCCCACACTGCATGGTACGAAAGCGATAGTAACTTCGTCCGACATTATATTCAGGCACAGATTGCTCTGAAAAGGGGAAAACAACACGGGTACGCGGACGATGTATGCACATCCTCTCATCTTCTCACGTGCCGTTCGTGCTTACGAAGCTTTTTCTTAAGCAGCAACGACAGGAGAGTATTTCGCCCGTGGAAGCAAATTGAATCCAATAAGACAAATGCTACTGAATCCTCTCGAGCTTTAAGCTCTCGGGCTTGTTTTTTTGTTCCCTTTTCTCTTCCTCTCTTCAGATCTAACGTTGCGTTGTTGTTGTTGGGGTTGGTGTCTAGAGAAAAACGATGACGGCTTGGAGGTCAATCTGAACTTTCACTTGCTGAAGCCAATGGAAGATGACAACCAAACAGTAGCGCCACCAAGCCCTCCATAGTAGAGTTTGAAGCATTTGGGATTTTTTTTGGAACATGCATATAATGCTAAAAAGCTAATAATCATTATTGACAAAGTTGAAGAAACATGAAAGAACTCCGAATTAACCATTTTCGCCAGGTTCACCAAATACAAAAATGACAAAATCGACAAAATTGAAAAAAATTGACTAAACAGACCAATTTCACTAAATTGACGAAATTCACAAACTTGACATAATTCATTGATTTGACAAAATTCACTTAGTTGAAAAAATCATAAAATTGATAAAATTTATAAAATTGACAAAATCGAGAAAATTGGCAGAATTGACGATGACAAAATGGACAAAATTCGCTGAATTGACAAAATTTACAAGATTGATAAAACTGACAGAATTAACAAAATTGACAAAATTGACAAAAATAACAAAATTTACAAAAGAGATGACAAAATCGACAACATTGACAAGATTGATAAAACTGACAAAATCGACAAAATTGAAAAAATGGCTAAATTAACGATGACAAAATCGACAAAATTCACTAAATTAACAAAATTGACAAGATTGATAAAACTGACAAAAATCGACAAAATTGACAAAATTGGCTTAATTCATTGATTTGACAAAATTCACTTAGCTGAAAAATCATAAAAATTGATAATATTTATAACTATGACAAAATCGACAAAATTCACTGAATTGACAAAATTAACAAGATTGATAAAACTGACAAAATTGAAAAAAAATTACTAAATTAACTATGACAAAATCGACAAAATTCACTAAATTGACAAAATTGACAAGATTTATAAAACTGACAAAAATCGACAAAATTGACAAAATTAACCAAATTGACAAAAATGACCAGATTGTCAAAATTCACAAAATTGACAAAGACTAAATCGACAATATTCACTTTATTTCAGTGATTGAAATCCTCACCAATTTTCTCATCAGAGGCATTCAAAATACACGCTCTGAGGCTTCGCATAGCTATACAGGAGACGATAAATATCCATTCATTCAAACCTCCCCCCATGAGGAGGATCTGCACTGAGAAAAACTATTCGTTTGCTGCCCCGAACGAACTCTCTCAACGTTCGAAGAAGACGAGGCAGACATACTCATTTACGTTGTTGAATTTGAATAACTCCAGCCGGTAGCTGTCGTTGATGAGAACATCTTCAACCTCGCCGCAAAGGTTGAGGCAACAACAAAAACAACCGAACTTATTGCATTGCACAGGCCCGCAACGTATAATGCAAAGAGGGGGGAGGAAAAAGAAACGAAAAAACTAGCTGCCTGCGTGCGGTTGCTGTGCAATAATAGCAATAGCAGAAAAACCTCACGCATTCGATCCAGGCACAAACAAGGAGACTCGGGTTTGCTCTGCCTTTTGAATTCGGTACCTTCAAGTCTCAAGGTTGTACCAGGAGATGAGTGAGAGACATTCGTTTGGTTTTTTGGATTAACTGCCTCGAATATATACTGCTTCATGAAGGCGGGCCATTTGAGAGCGTATACATCATTGGTTTTGTCGTTTTCGCTGCCTCAAAGCAACCTTTGCTTCCGAGTAAAGTGGTGAGCGAGAGATGGTTGATCAACTCATGCTCAGCAAAATTCAATCACTGCTACATTTACAAAATTGACAAAAGTGAAAAGATTAACAAAATTGACAGGCGAACGTTACAAAATTGACCCAACTAAAATTTTACCGGCCAATCATTAAAGTTTTTCATTTTAATGGTTCAGTTTGCGACCGAACCATTGGAAAAATTTCGGAACCGGGGTTCCGAATTATTAAAGGTTAAAATGGTTTTCACCAAGGGGTACGACCCCGAAATTAGTAAAGTCGTTGATGAGTACGTCATGCCCACACTGCATGGTACGAAAGCGATAGTAACTTCGTCCGACATTATATTCATGCACAGATTGCTCTGAGAAGGGGAAAACAACACGGGTACGCGGACGATGTATGCACATCCTCTCATCTTCTCACGTGCCGTTCGTGCTTACGAAGCTTTTTCTTAAGCAGCAACGACAGGAGAGTATTTCGCTCGTGGAAGCAAATTGAATCCAATAAGACAAATGCTACTGAATCCTCTCGAGCTTTAAGCTCTCGGGCTTGTTTTTTTGTTCCCTTTTCTCTTCCTCTCTTCAGATCTAACGTTGCGTTGTTGTTGTTGGGGTTGGTGTCTAGAGAAAAACGATGACGGCTTGGAGGTCAATCTGAACTTTCACTTGCTGAAGCCAATGGAAGATGACATCCAAACAGTAGCGCCACCAAGCCCTCCATGGTAGAGTTTGAAGCATTTGGGATTTTTTTGGAACATGCATATAATGCTAAAAAGCTAATAATCATTATTGACAAAGTTGAAGAAACAGGAAAGAACTCCGAATTAACCATTTTCGCCAGGTTGACCAAATACAAAAATGACAAAATCGACAAAATTGACAAAATTGAAAAAAAATTGACTAAATAGACCAATTTCACTAAATTGACGAAATTGACAAACTTGACATAATTCATTGATTTGACAAAATTCACTTAGTTGAAAAAATCATAAAATTGATAAAATTTATAAAATTGACAAAATCGAGAAAATTGGCAGAATTGACGATGACAAAATGGACAAAATTCACTGAATTGACAAAATTGACAAGATTGATAAAACTGACAAAATTAACAAAATTTACAAAATTGACAAAATTGGCGAAAATAACAAAATTGACAAAAGAGATGAAAAAATCGACAACATTGACAAGATTGATAAAACTGGCAAAATCGACAAAATTGAAAAAATGGCTAAATTAACGATGACAAAATCGACAAAATTCACTAAATTGACAAAATTGACAAGATTGATAAAAGTGACAAAAATCGACAAAATTGACAAAATTGGCTTAATTCATTGATTTGACAAAATTCACTTAGCTGAAAAACCATAAAAATTGATCAAATTTATAAAATTGATAAAAATTTATTTTATAATTTAATTGATAAAATTTATATTAAATTGACCAAAATGACCAAATTGTCAAAATTCACAAAATTGACAAAGACAAAATCGACAAAATTCACTATATTTACAAAATTGACATAATTGAAAAGATTGACAAAATTGACTGGCGAAAATTACAAAATTGACCCAATTGACCAAATTTACCAAATTTACAAGATTGACAAATTGACAAAATTGACATACTTGACAGAATCGAAGAAAATTGACAAAATTGAGAAAATTGGCCAAATTGACAATGACAAAATCGACGAAATGCACTTAATTGACAAAATTGGCAAAGCTGTCAAAATTGACAACATTGACAAGATTGACAAAATTGACTTATTTGATAAAACTGACAAAATTGACAAAATTGACAAAATTAACAAAACTGACCAAATTGACAAATTTGACAAAATTGACAAATTTGATAAAATTGACAGAATTTTCAAATTTGAAAAAGTTGACTGTTAAAATCGACAAACTAACAAAATCTAGAAAATTTGTTAAATTGACAAAATTTACTGAACTAACAATGCTGACAAAATCATGAAAATTGATAAAATTGACATTATTGACAAAATTTAAAAATGACCAAATTAACAAAATGAACGAAATTGACAAAATCAACAAAACAGAATAAAAATCTCAAAATAACAAAATTAAAAATACTACGCTTTCAAAATTTTCAATATTTTTAATTTTCAAAATCTATTGTACCGATTTTATACATTTTGGTATCGTATTTTACTCTAGCATTTGAAATTTCATCCAATAATTTTATCTATGTATTTGTTTCCTCTACTTGAGAAGTTGAATTATTTGAAATACATGGTCAGGCATCTTTTTTCAAATTGTATTCTTAATTTTTATACCCCTTCCATTTTGAAGATATCATATGCTGAAACTCCAAAAGGAGTAAATTGAGTGAGATAATAATATCATTGAAACGGAATCATACATGATATTCAAGAATCTAGTCATTCTAAAAGGATAATTTATATGAAAGTTATGATGATATAAAAATACTTTTATCCTAATAAAAACTTTGAATCTTTATGTCCTAAATTCATTTTGGATTTATTGCGTATGAAATTCATTAATCATAATTCATAGTTCATTTTGTTTTATATGTACCCAAATATAATTTACAGGCTGTAAGAAAGGCTACAATCCACTGTAAAGTGTATTAAATCGGGTTTTTTTATTGATTTCAAAATTAAAAAATACTTTTGGCCAACTTTTTCTTCTACGTACTCCTGTGTGAGGTGTAGCAAAGCACACCGGGTCAGCTAGCTTGTTATAATGTCGACAAAATTTAATATTTTGAGTTATTTTGAAGGTCGAGCTTCAGGAAACAGAAAACGTAATCAAAAACAGCCTTGATTTGAAAAAGGATGGTAAATTGTATGCATTATAATTGGCACACGTGTTGCCCAAATAAGTTGAAAAACTTCATCAGATAAAAAAATAATTGAAAGAACATTACAAAAAATGCACACACATTAACATTACAATATCAGGTAGCTTCGCTGAAAACATCATCAATTTACATCCATACATTCCTCTTTCAACCGCTCCTCCCAATCCTAATCCTTTCCAACCCCCTCTCCCTAATTGTGTAAAAATTAAATGAAATAAGTCCCCCGGCACATAAATACTTTTGTAAAGTAAAATGCCTAATCAAGAAAGAAAAAGAAATACATCCATGCATTCAAAAGTTGTTTACAAAATAAAGTGTTGCATTTTCGCACGCTCTATAAGAATTTTTTTTTCGAAAAATCAATCAAGAATGAAGGTAACTCTTGGTCTTAACTACCAATCATTTTTTTAGATGCGCATCAAGGATTTCTGAGTCTACCAAGTTAATGATTTTTCGAGAAAAAGTCTATTTCCAGCTTTTTCATGTTTTCATTAATATTGATTGATAGACTAATTACACCCGTCATATCACCGAAACATCGAACTCAGGGCGCCCAAATCTTTTAAAAACAGTTTCTAAAACATAACTTGTATGTATGTATGTATACATGTATTACCAATCTAACGGCTCCATGAGCTGGCAGGTATGTTACGAAAAAGAAACAAAATTAATCCATTCGTTTAAAGATGGTTTTGTTTTGATCCTTTCACATTTAGGGACCACATTTCCTGGAGACCGGGAGTAGGCATCACATTACAATGTAAACCAATCAGAGCAGATATATTTAGAAGTGTTTTTAGACCTTTTCAAAAACTCGTAATCATTCCTTTTAAGGAATACCTCAATTTCCCTAATTCAAATATGCACAAGTGATTTACCAAAGAAGTAAATTTGGGGGGAAAACAATAATACCTAGTGTTCATCTCCACTGCTTTGTAGCAAAAACAAAGCGCTCAATCAATCCTCGATTGCCAGGCAATTATGTGCTCCTCAAATCAGGAAGAACAAGTTCCAACGCCTTGCGAATAAAACTCGGAAAATGATTAATACCCATGTCGAAAGCTTAATGATCTTCGTAGTTTTTATTTGGCAACAAAAACATAAAAATAGCAACGCAACCAAAACTATTGAGAGGGAAGAAGCTGAAAATTACGGTACCTGTCAAACCGCATTACGAACTCATTAAAGTCGAAAATGCCATTGCACTCGCCAGACGGATTCCGCTATGAAGTTTTTGGTTACGGAAGTTGTCGCAAAAAGCCATTCTGAAGAAAATGATGGCTCCTTAATTTTCGGCTGTCTACTTTTTACCTTTGGGAAGGCACTCGTCAGACAGCTTGTTGTTGTCTCGAATACTATGACACTTGAGCTGTGGAAGGAAATGACTTCAACGACAGGAGACGATGAACCCGCTGCTTAAACAAGAATGACAGAATTTAACTCACCGAATTCCGGGCTCTTGGCATGCGGTTGGCTTATAGCGGTTAATTGATATGATCGCATAAAACACTACGCGCATCTTTACCTACGCGGTCATATCCCAAAAAGGCTTCGGGCAAGGTTAACAGCAGCAGTAGGGCCATGCGCAAATATGTCCGTCGAGAGGTCTCTTCCAGCATTAAAAAGAACTTGGCGCGTCAAGTGTGGCGTTAATTTCAGTGCCTCATCGCCCGTCTTTTAAGTGGAATGGCTATTTAAGAGAATTCGGAAACCAAAAAGACGTGGTCAGCAGTAATCACCTTTGAGCTGTTGACGAGCTACCGGGGATTCATCCTTTAGTTTTAGCTACGTAGGCAGCCAACAAACCAACCTCCTGGTGGCTTTGAAGATTATCGTAATTGTTTAACGAGGACACGGCTTGCACTTGAAGAGCTACCGAATGACGATGGCTATAAACCAGGAAGATAAGCCGGTTCATTCGTTTTTTTTAATAAATTACTTGTTAATTTTAAACTGAGATATTTTTAAATATTTTCGGTAACATTGGAATGTATAAAAAGCTGTTTCGGTTCTATCAAATATAATGATGTATGAAAAAACACAAGAATACGCATTTGTTAAGTCTTCAACCGTGTTTTCTTTTCTAAATTTTTTCAGTAAGATTATTTAAAAACATATATTAATGGAAGGTCGTCATTTGAGAGTAAATATTTATCAACTGTCATCCGGTGTAGAGTTTTAGTTTGACACATAATGAATTCTTGAAATCTTCAATTTTACATCAGTGCTGCTTATGGATGCTTCCTGAAAGCCCATATGAAAAACTTCCTAATAAGCTCAAGAGTGTCAGTTTGACATTCTTTTTCCTATTCTTAATTGAAGACAAAATTGAGAAACATGCTTCTGCAAAAAGACTGTTGAATAGCAATGTATTAGGGGAACATGCCCTATTATGCGCCACCTAAGCAAATCGCTGATTTTCTATATATTCCACGTACAAATTGTGTTAAAAATGGGTGTAATCGTTGAAGAAAAGTGTTTTCTACAAATTGCTATGCCTTTTCATTACTCAAATTGCTATAGTTTCTTCAAAAACATGATTTTTAAAAACCATATTCAAAGCCACAGAACAAAACTGTGTTGCGAATACGCGCCGCTGTGTATTCAATACGCGCCTAGCAGCCGAACACACCCAAGAGCAGCCGAAGACCGAAAACACACCAATACTTACAAACACTTTGACTGAAAATAAAATCAAAATGGACTAATAGAAATTTAACAAAAAATGGAAAATCATTTTTTTGGGCTGAATTAATGCTCAAAATATGGTTTTAGACTTTTTGTTCATTTTCAATGAAAATTGGCCTTTTTGAAAAATTGATGATATTTTCAGCCTACTACGATTGGCGCGTTATAAAGAGCGCATGGGCCGTGATAGAACATACCCATGAAAAGCATACCTTAGCGAGTTCAGTATGATTTTTTAGCATAAAATCATATTTTAGATTCTCCTTTATCGATGTGTCAGAAAATATTGTCTTATTCGTTTTTCTCTGCTTGGTGACACCTTATTAAAAGTGATTTAAAATTTAGATCGAAATGAAGAAAAACCTAAATTGTGAAATTATCACGAAACAGGGGCATTTTAAGGAAAAATTCATACTTGCCATGACTAATCACAGCATTTAAAACAAATTGGTAATATTTTGCAGGCTTCAAATGTTTCAGATTCTTCAAAACAAGAGTGGCGCGTATTAGCCACATGGGGCGTTATATGAACTTTTCCCCTAAATGCTTAAAAACATCACTCTGTCCATAAGTTAGCTGAAGTAAGGAGCTACATGCGGCACATATAGATATCTACATTTTTAATCATATAAACTTACTTGACTATAATCGATATCAAATTTCTTTCATATCGATTGTAGTTGAATGTTGAAAATATTTCGGTCATATATTCAAAGTCTAGGTACAAGTTTAATAGTAGATCGCACAATCTTAGCCCCAACAATAAATTTTCAACCCTCATCTGGATACATTCGGATCAGGTTTCGACGCCCATTTTAGACTTTGATTCTCAATTTGGCACAACAAGCTCAAATCCCAGTTTCTCCTTTAACACCAAACATACCGACACTTTACACCGCTGGGGGTCAAATAACCCCCAACAATTTTCCCACTTAAACTCTCTTGTTTCTCAACCGATTTTTAAATTTTGTAAAAATCGGTTGAGGAACATTATGAGAGTTTAAGTGGAAAGAGTGTTAGGGGACATTTGATCCCCGGTGACGGTAGAAAAAGGTATACCACATACGTTTTTCGAAATCTACAAACTTTAAAAAAATATTCTTATGAAAAAATACGAGCCGTTTGAATTTGAAAAAAGTCATGAAGAAAGATTTGTAGAAAAATTATTACAATATTAATTTTTTAATTGTCCTTATTATAGAGATGTTCAGGTTTCAGCTGGTTCATCTCTTAAAGTTATAATATTAGTTATAGTCATTTGAAGTTCAAAATATGTCATTTGACTCCCTCCGGTAAGTTAAGTGTTAACTAGTCCAATTAATGACAATTAAGTTTAGGTTTTTTCGAGGATTCGACATATTTTTTAGTGCCAAACGTCTACAAAGTGCCAAAACTTCAAGATCTAAAGTTGTTCCGAATTAAAAATCGACCAAAATAACGAATCTTGGTATTTTTATCGGGAATCCAGAGGATTTATGAGGCATGTTCAGAAAATTATTTTTAAATATTTGTCTGTTTTGTTATTTTTTAGCTTTTGATAATTTTGTTGTTTTTTTTAAATTTTTGTAATCTGTGAAATTTTTGTAATTTTTGTAATTTTTGTTAGTTTTGTTATTGTTGTAATTTTTTGTCATTTTTATACTTAGTAATTTTTGTAATTTTTGTAATTTTCGTGATTTTTGTAATTTTTGTAATTTTTGTAATTTTTGTAATTTTTGTAATTTTTGTAATTTTTGTAATTTTTGTAATTTTTGTAATTTTTGAAATTTTTGTAATTTTTTGTAATTTTTGTAATTTTTGTAATTTTTGTAATTTTTGTAATTTTTGTAATTTTTGTAATTTTTGTAATTTTTGTAATTTTTGTAATTTTTGTAATTTTTGTAATTTTTGTAATTTTTGTAATTTTTGTAATTTTTGTAATTTTTGTAATTTTTGTAATTTTTGTAATTTTTGTAATTTTTGTAATTTTTGTAATTTTTGTAATTTTTGTAATTTTTGTAATTTTTGTAATTTTTGTAATTTTTGTAATTTTTGTAATTTTTGTAATTTTTGTAATTTTTGTAATTTTTGTAATTTTTGTAATTTTTGTAATTTTTGTAATTTTTGTAATTTTTGTAATTTTTGTAATTTTTGTAATTTTTGTAATTTTTGTAATTTTTGTAATTTTTGTAATTTTTGTAATTTTTGTAATTTTTGCAATTTTTGTAATTTTTGTAATTTTTGTAATTTTTGTAATTTTTGTAATTTTTGTAATTTTTGTAATTTTTGTAATTTTTGTAATTTTTGTAATTTTTGTAATTTTTGTAATATTTGTAATTTTTGTAATTTTTGTAATATTTGTAATTTTTGTAATTTTTGTAATTTTTGTAATTTTTGTAATTTTTGTAATTTTTGTAATTTTTGTAATTTTTGTAATTTTTGTAATTTTTGTAATTTTTGTAATTTTTGTAATTTTTGTAATTTTTGTAATTTTTGTAATTTTTGTAATTTTTGTAATTTTTATAATTTTTGTAATTTTTGTTATTTTTGTAATTTTTGTAATTTTTGTAATTTTTGTACTTTTTGTACTTTTTGTTATTTTGTAATTTTTGTAATTTTTGTAATTTTTGTAATTTTTGTAATTTTTGTAATTTTTGTAATTTTAGAAATTTTAGAAATTTTTGTAACTTTAGTAATTTTTGTAATTTTTGTAATTTTTGTAATTTTTGTAATTTTTGTAATTTTTGTAATTTTTGTAATTTTTGTAATTTTTGTAATTTTTGTAATTTTTGTAATTTTTGTAATTTTTGTGATTTGTGTAATTTTTGTAATTTTTGTAATTTTTGTAATTTTTGTAATTTTTTTGATTTTTGTTATTTTTGTAATTTCTGTAATTTTTGTAATTTTTGTAATTTTTGTAATTTTTGTAATTTTTGTAATTTTTGTAATTTTTGTAATTTTTGTAATTTTTGTAATTTTTGTAATTTTTGTAATTTTTGTAATTTTTGTAATTTTTGTAATTTTTGTAATTTTTGTTATTTTTGAAATTTTTGTAATTTTTGTAATTTTTGTAATTTTTGTAATTTTTGTAATTTTTGTAATTTTTGTAATTTTTGTAATTTTTGTAATTTTTGTAATTTTAGTAATTTTTGTCATTTTTGTCATTTTTGTAATTTTTGTAAATTTTGTAATTTTTGTAATTTTTATAATTTTTGTATTTTTTGTAATTTTTGTAATTTTTGTAATTTTTGTAATTTTTGTAATTTTTGTAATTTTTGTAATTTTTGTAATTTTTGTAATTTTTGTAATTTTTGTAATTTTTGTAATTTTTGTAATTTTTGTAATTTTTGTAATTTTTGTAATTTTTGTAATTTTTGTAATTTTTGTAATTTTTGTAATTTTTGTAATTTTTGTAATTTTTGTAATTTTTGTAATTTTTGTAATTTTTGTAATTTTTGTAATTTTTGTAATTTTTGTAATTTTTGTAATTTTTGTAATTTTTGTAATTTTTGTAATTTTTGTAATTTTTGTAATTTTTGTAATTTTTGTAATTTTTGTAATTTTTGTAATTTTTGTAATTTTTGTAATTTTTGTAATTTTTGTAATTTTTGTAATTTTTGTAATTTTTAATTTTTGTAATTTTTGTAATTTTTGTAATTTTTGTAATTTTTGTAATTTTTGTAATTTTTGTAATTTTTGTAATTTTTGTAATTTTTGTAATTTTTGTAATTTTTGTAATTTTTGTAATTTTTGTAATTTTTGTAATTTTTGTAATTTTTGTAATTTTTGTAATTTTTGTAATTTTTGTAATTTTTGTAATTTTTGTAATTTTTGTAATTTTTGTAATTTTTCTCATTTTTGTAATTTTTGTTAATTTTGTAATTTTTGTAATTTTTATAATTTTTGTATTTTTTGTAATTTTTGTAATTTTTGAAATTTTTATAATTTTTGTTTTTTTTTGTAATTTTTGTAATTTTTGTAAATTTTGTAATTTTTGAAATTTTTGTAATTTTTGTAATTTTTGTAATTTTTGTAATTTTTGTAATTTTTGTAATGTTTGTAATTTTTGTACTTTTTGTAATTTTTGTAATTTTGTCATTTTTGTAATTTTTGTAATTTTTGTAATTTTTGTAATTTTTGTAATTTTTGTAATTTTTGTAATTTTTGTAATTTTTGTAATTTTTGTAATTTTTGTAATTTTTGTAATTTTTGTAATTTTTGTAATTTTTGTAATTTTTGTAATTTTTGTAATTTTTGTAATTTTTGTAATTTTTGTAATTTTTGTAATTTTTGTAATTTTTGTAATTTTTGTAATTTTTGTAATTTTTGTAATTTTTGTCATTTTTGTCATTTTTGTAATTTTTGTAATTTTTGTAATTTTTGTAATTTTTGTAATTTTTGTAATTTTTGTAATTTTTGTAATTTTTGTAATTTTTGTAATTTTTGTAATTTTTGTAATTTTTGTAATTTTTGTAATTTTTGTAATTTTTGTAATTTTTGTAATTTTTGTAATTTTTGTAATTTTTGTAATTTTTGTAATTTTTGTAATTTTTGTAATTTTTGTAATTTTTGTAATTTTTGTTATTTTTGTAATTTTTGTAATTTTTGTAATTTTTTGAATTTTTGTAGTTTTTGTAATTTTTGTAATTTTTGTAATTTTTGTAATTTTTGTAATTTTTGTAATTTTTGTAATTTTTGTAATTTTTGTAATTTTTGTAATTTTTGTAATTTTTGTAATTTTTGTAATTTTTGTAATTTTTGTAATTTTTGTGATTTTTGTAATTTTTGTAATTTTTGTAATTTTTGTAATTTTTGTAATTTTTGTTATTTTTGTAATTTTTGTAATTTTTGTAATTTTTGTAATTTTTGTAATTTTTGTAATTTTGTAATTTTTGTAATTTTTGTAATTTTTGTTATTTTTGTAATTTTGTAATTTTTGTAATTTTTTTGTAATTTTTGTAATTTTTGTAATTTTTGATTTTTTGTAATTTTTGTAATTTTTGTAATTTTTGTAATTTTTGTAATTTTTGTAATTTTTGTAATTTTTGTAATTTTTGTAATTTTTGTAATTTTTGTAATTTGTGTAATTTTTGTAATTTTTGTAATTTTTGTAATTTTTGTAATTTTTGTAATTTTTGTAATTTTTGTAATTTTTGTATTTTTTGTAATTTTTGTAATTTTTGTAATTTTTGTAATTTTTGTAATTTTTGTAATTTTTGTAATTTTTGTAATTTTTGTAATTTTTGTTATTTTTGTAATTTTTGTAATTTTTGAAATTTTTGTAATTTTTGTTATTTTTTTAATTTTTGTAATTTTTGTAATTTTTGTAATTTTTGTAATTTTTGTAATTTTTGTAATTTTTGTAATTTTTGTAATTTTTGTAATTTTTGTAATTTTTGTAATTTTTGTAATTTTTGTAATTTTTGTAATTTTTGTAATTTTTGTAATTTTTGTAATTTTTGTAATTTTTGTAATTTTTGTAATTTTTGTAATTTTTGTAATTTTTGTAATTTTTGTAATTTTTGTAATTTTTGTAATTTTTGTAATTTTTGTAATTTTTGTAATTTTTGTAATTTTTGTAATTTTTGTAATTTTTGTAATTTTTGTAATTTTTGTAATTTTTGTAATTTATGTAATTTTTAATTTTTGTAATTTTTTAATTTTTGTAATTTTTAAAATTTTTGTAATTTTTGTAATTTTTGTAATTTTTGTAATTTTTGTAATTTTTGTAATTTTTGTAATTTTTGTAATTTTTGTAATTTTTGTAATTTTTGTAATTTTTGTAATTTTTGTAATTTTTGTAATTTTTGTAATTTTTGTAATTTTTGTAATTTTTGTAATTTTTGTAATTTTTGTAATTTTTGTAATTTTTGTAATTTTTGTAATTTTTGTAATTTTTGTAATTTTTGTAATTTTTGTAATTTTTGTAATTTTTGTAATTTTTGTAATTTTTGTAATTTTTGTAATTTTTGTAATTTTTGAAATTTTTGTAATTTTTGTAATTTTTGTAATTTTTGTAATTTTTGTAATTTTTGTAATTTTTGTAATTTTTGTAATTTTTGTAATTTTTGTAATTTTTGTAATTTTGGTTATTTTTGTAATTTTTGTAATTTTTGTAATTTTTGTAATTTTTGTAATTTTTGTAATTTTTGTAATTTTTGTAATTTTTGTAATTTTTGTAATTTTTGTAATTTTTGTAATTTTTGTAATTTTTGTAATTTTTGTAATTTTTGTAATTTTTGTAATTTTTGTAATTTTTGTAATTTTTGTAATTTTTGTAATTTTTGTAATTTTTGTAATTTTTGTAATTTTTGTAATTTTTGTAATTTTTGTAATTTTTGTAATTTTTGTAATTTTTGTAATTTTTGTAATTTTTGTAATTTTTGTAATTTTTGTAATTTTTGTAATTTTTGTAATTTTTGTAATTTTTGTAATTTTTGTAATTTTTGTAATTTTTGTAATTTTTGTAATTTTTGTAATTTTTGTAATTTTTGTAATTATTGTAATTATTGTAATTTTTGTAATTTTTGTAATTTTGTAATTTTTGTAATTTTTGTAATTTTTGTAATTTTTGTAATTTTTGTAATTTTTGTAATTTTTGTAATTTTTGTAATTTTTGTAATTTTTGTAATTTTTGTAATTTTTGTAATTTTTGTAATTTTTGTAATTTTTGTAATTTTTGTAATTTTTGTAATTTTTGTAATTTTTGTAATTTTTGTAATTTTTGTAATTTTTGTAATTTTTGTAATTTTTGTAATTTTTGTAATTTTTGTAATTTTTGTAATTTTTGTAATTTTTGTAATTTTTGTAATTTTTGTAATTTTTGTAATTTTTGTAATTTTTGTAATTTTTGTAATTTTTGTAATTTTTGTAATTTTAGTCATTTTTGTAATTTTTGTAATTTTTATTATTTTTGTAATTTTTGTAATCTTTGTAATTTTTGTAATTTTTGTAATTTTTGTAATTTTTGTTATTTATGTTATTTCTGTAATTTTTGTTATTTTTGTTATTTTTGTAATTTTTGTTATTTTTGTAATTTTTGTAGTTTTTTAATTTTTGTAATTTTTGTAATTTTTGAATTTTTTGTAAATTTTGTAATTTTTGTCATTTTTGTCATTTTATTCATTTTTGTCTTTTTTGTCATTTTTGTAATTTTTGTAATTTTTGTAATTTTTGTAATTTTTGTCATTTTTGTCATTTTGTCATTTTTGTCATTTTCGTCATTTTTGTCATTTTTGTCATTTTTGTCATTTTTGTCATTTTTGTCATTTTTGTCATTTTTGTCATTTTTGTCATTTTTGTCATTTTTGTCATTTTTGTCATTTTTGTCATTTTTGTCATTTTTGTCATTTTTGTCATTTTTGTCATTTTTGTCATTTTTGTCATTTTTGTCATTTTTGTCATTTTTGTCATTTTTGTCATTTTTGTCATTTTTGTCATTTTTGTCATTTTGTCATTTTTGTCATTTTTGTCATTTTTGTCATTTTTGTCATTTTTGTCATTTTTGTCATTTTTGTCATTTTTGTCATTTTTGTCATTTTTGTCATTTTTGTCATTTTTGTCATTTTTGTCATTTTTGTCATTTTTGTCATTTTTGTCATTTTTGTCATTTTTGTCATTTTTGTCATTTTTGTCATTTTTGTCGGTTGTACTCCATTTACCCGAAAACCATTGCCCAGAATGAAAAATCCCCAGAATTCCAATCGCCAGAAAGAACCATTCCCCAGAATTTTTTTCCCCAGACGAACCATTCCCCAGAAAAATTTTCGCCAGAATGTACCATTTCCCAGAAATTTTTTCACCAGAATGAACCATGTACCAGAAATTTTTTCGCAAGAAGGACCATTTCCCAGAAAATTGAAAACATTTATCCTTACTAGAAATTATTTAAAAAAAGGAATTGTTACCAAAAAAAATGGGGTTGCATAACTTTATTCTTTTGCGGCAAGGCCGCAACCAACGAGGATGAAGGGGCTGAGGCGGCACAAAGCCGCCGAAGCTCCCAAATCCGAGGAGGCCGCCGACCCGCCGTCGGAAGCGGCGGCCCTAAGACATTGGTCTAGGTCTGCCGGGGCTTCCTAGGTCTGCGTGAAAGCTAGGGGTGATCCCTTAGCCCCGTCCGCCACGCGACAGCGTGAAGGACAAAACGTCTTTCAAGTTCGAACGCGCAGCGTGAGGAGTCGGATACCAAAACGGTTTTTAAAGGACCATGGTAAGCATTGAATCAATTAAAGTACCCAAACATAAACAAAGAACAATATTGGTTCTAAAATAAATTTAGTTGGAAAATTTCAAAGTCGTTGTTTCATTTAAAAAATCATTTTGAAAAAATTAATTTCGAATCATATGAAATATTCATAAATTCATTAGAAAAAAAAACAAATAAAAATACTAGGGGAAAAAATCTGGGATTTGTGCCATTCTGGTAAATGTTCCATTCTGGGGAAAAAAATTCTGGGAAATGGTCCATTCTGGGGAAAAAAATTCTGGTAAATGGTGCATTCTGGGGAATTTTTTTCTGGAAATGGTTCATTCTGGGGTTTGATTTCGGGTATTTGTCATTCTGGGAAAAATTCATTCTGGGCAATGGTTTTCGGGTAAATGGGATACAATCATTTTTGTCATTTTTGTCATTTTTGTCATTTTTGTCATTTTTGTCATTTTTGTCATTTTTGTCATTTTTGTCATTTTTGTCATTTTTGTCATTTTTGTCATTTTTGTCATTTTTGTCATTTTTGTCATTTTTGTCATTTTTGTCATTTTTGTCATTTTTTGTCATTTTTGTCATTTTTGTCATTTTTGTAATTTTTGTAATTTTTGTAATTTTTGTCATTTTTGTCATTTTTGTCATTTTTGTCATTTTTGTCATTTTTGTCATTTTTGTCATTTTTGTCATTTTTGTCATTTTTGTCATTTTTGTCATTTTTGTCATTTTTGTCATTTTTGTCATTTTTGTCATTTTTGTCATTTTTGTCATTTTTGTCATTTTTGTCATTTTTGTCATATTTGTCATTTTTGTCATTTTTGTCATTTTTATCATTTTTGTCATTTTTGTCATTTTTGTCATTTTTGTCATTTTTGTCATTTTTGTCATTTTTGTCATTTTTGTCATTTTTGTCATTTTTGTCATTTTTGTCATTTTTGTCATTTTTGTCATTTTTGTCATTTTTGTCATTTTTGTCATTTTTGTCATTTTTGTCATTTTTGTCATTTTTGTCATTTTTGTCATTTTTGTCATTTTTGTCATTTTTGTCATTTTTGTCATTTTTGTCATTTTTGTCATTTTTGTCATTTTTGTCATTTTTGTCATTTTTGTCATTTTTGTCATTTTTGTCATTTTTGTCATTTTTGTCATTTTTGTCATTTTTGTCATTTTTGTCATTTTTGTCATTTTTGTCATTTTTGTCATTTTTGTCATTTTTGTCATTTTTGTCATTTTTGTCATTTTTGTCATTTTGTCATTTTTGTCATTTTTGTCATTTTTGTCATTTTGTCATTTTTGTCATTTTTGTCATTTTTGTCATTTTTGTCATTTTTGTCATTTTTGTCATTTTTGTCATTTTTGTCATTTTTGTCATTTTTGTCATTTTTGTCATTTTTGTCATTTTTGTCATTTTTGTCATTTTTGTCATTTTTGTCATTTTTGTCATTTTTTGTCATTTTTGTCATTTTTGTCATTTTTGTCATTTTTGTCATTTTTGTCATTTTTGTCATTTTTGTCATTTTTGTCATTTTTGTCATTTTTGTCATTTTTGTCATTTTTGTCATTTTTGTCATTTTTGTCATTTTTGTCATTTTGTCATTTTTGTCATTTTTGTCATTTTTGTCATTTTTGTCATTTTTGTCATTTTTGTCATTTTTGTCATTTTTGTCATTTTTGTCATTTTTGTCATTTTTGTCATTTTTGTCATTTTTGTCATTTTTGTCATTTTTGTCATTTTTGTCATTTTTGTCATTTTTGTCATTTTTGTCATTTTTGTCATTTTTGTCATTTTTGTCATTTTTGTCATTTTTGTCATTTTTGTCATTTTTGTCATTTTTGTCATTTTTGTCATTTTTGTCATTTTTGTCATTTTTGTCATTTTTGTCATTTTTGTCATTTTTGTCATTTTTGTCATTTTTGTCATTTTTGTCATTTTTGTCATTTTTGTCATTTTTGTCATTTTTGTCATTTTTGTCATTTTTGTCATTTTTGTCATTTTTGTCATTTTTGTCATTTTTGTCATTTTTGTCATTTTTGTCATTTTTGTCATTTTTGTCATTTTTGTCATTTTTGTCATTTTTGTCATTTTTGTCATTTTTGTCATTTTTGTAATTTTTGTCATTTTTGTAATTTTTGTCATTTTTGTCATTTTTGTCATTTTTGTCATTTTTGTCATTTTTGTCATTTTTGTCATTTTTGTCATTTTTGTCATTTTTGTCATTTTTGTCATTTTTGTCATTTTTGTCATTTTTGTCATTTTTGTCATTTTTGTCATTTTTGTCATTTTTGTCATTTTTGTCATTTTTGTCATTTTTGTCATTTTTGTCATTTTTGTCATTTTTGTCATTTTTGTCATTTTTGTCATTTTTGTC
>NW_026598351.1:0-7390 GCF_029784155.1 Uranotaenia lowii | reverse complement strand
CACCAGTGCGAAAACTTCGGATTTCAACTGCATTGACAATATATTCTGGTAGTCCGCGGATATTGAAACGATTCTGAAAACCCACGAATAAAAAAAACTAATTTAAAAGCCTGATTCAACACTAACAATTTATTTCTATCTGGCATCTTTGGCTGAGGTTCATGAAACTTTATTTTATATTAGGTGATCTCGCAAGAACTCCGTATCGCTTTTAACTTCTAATATGTTATGAGCGTGTGTGTGAAATGTAATGGGGATGCATTTTCACGATAATATTGAATAAAATATGAAACAGTATTTTTGAAAGATCCTTTTTATTGTCTATCAAACTGATATTGACCGTCGAAAAAAACACCCGAGTTTGAATTCGCATCTTGATCGGATGCATAATCACGCAATTATTGCAAAAACTTGAAACAGTTTATATGAAATCAGGATTCGATTGCCCGTTCTGAAAAACTCTCATGAATTGATTTTTTTCTCGATCCTACGCTAAATAAAGAAATTACTGCAAAAGTTTTAAGCAGGACGACCACTTTTTCTGTCCTTCGATACAATATTTGAAATTGATCACAGCACGAATAGATCATCTGTGCTGTGAAACTTCCGTGTATGAATTTTCGCCCCGATCCCGATCCCAATAACAGAATTATGGAAGAAAAAATATGATATGGACAATCCCTTTTTCTGAAATCAATTGCCCGTCTCTCAAATCTAACCTGTGCTAAATTTAATCTCAATCTTATGCGTAATCACGACAAAACAGCAGAAACAGTGAACAATTAATATGGACGACCCCTTTTACGAATTTTCATCTTAACTTGATGTATAATAACGTAAATATCGCAAAAACAGTGAACAGTTAATACCTCGACCTCTGGTCTTGAATTCGATACCTGGAATTTATTGCTCATCCCTCAAAACACTCATGTGCAAATTTTCATTACAATCCTATGTATAATAACGCCATTATCGCTTAAACAATATTTGTCTTGTATGGACGAACCCCTTCAAAATGGATCATCCAAAAATCTGACAATATTTTTCATCATTGCTGGTCCTAATGAGGATCTTTGCCAAATTTCAGCTCTCTAGCTCTTAAGCCGAGTTGTTCTTATAGAGAACAAACAAACAAACAAACCCACAGAAATCGCTTTTTATGTTTTTTTCTGGGACTTGAAAATCGAATCGTCATCGAAAGAGTCATCTAGTTTTACGAATTTGCTTAAAACAATAACATAAGTTCTACAGATGCATCGCGCAACTCAAAAATCAGCATCCACAACAGCACTTAACATTAATTTAAGGCAAAGTCCTACATCTGGCAATACCAAAATTTTGACTTTCGTCTTCAGGAACGCCCATATTTTGTTATAGCACATATCGGGTAACACCCAAAAAGTAACTTGGATCTAAACAACAGAAAGATAGAAATCGGCAGGTAGGGAATCTTCCTAGAAAGATGAGCGCTCCACGTTGACATCTGGCAATACTGGGGTTGCCACTGGCCAAATCCTATCAGGTAATGCTAATGAGCTTCAAATTGGTATGTCAGTTGATTCCATGTGTGCAATACCAGCGAAAATGTATCTTCCAGCTTCTGGACAAGGTTGCTGATCTTCGCTCAGAATGGTTTTTCATCCCGATCCTAGTCACCAACGATTTTACTCCTCAACATAGAAAGTCTGTTTTCTTTAGAAACGACGCTTTTCAGCATCGAACGACGCAAACCTAGTTTGTTTTTCTTCCCCTTTTTAGTAATCAGTTATTTTCTGAGTTACTATCGGTAACCATCAAACAATCAACATTCGCTTCTAATGAAAACATTGCGCGTAGACGGCGTCGAATTCTTCGACATCTACTCGACTCGCTGACGATCATGCTTCGCCGCGGCACTTCATGAAGGAAAACGATTTAATTCTTGGAACGCAAGAGATTCCCAAAAACCAAATTTATGCCAAAATTGACTTATTTTGCCCTCAAGGTGTGTCATTATTTTATTAAATATCGGTCTTAGTCTTTATCTCAGGAATTGATCCCTAGTAGCATTCTCCCTTAAAGGTCTAATTTTGGGGATGAATCAACAGCGTCGTCATCAACTCGCGCCGAATCAACTCGCAAACGAATTCATTCAGTAGCGAAGCGAATGATTGCTGGTGTAAACAATGACTAAAAATCGGAAGGAGAAAATCAACAAGGAACGCTAGGCAACATAAAAAGAACGAAAATTCATAGTTCATGGTTCACTAAGACGGCGTTCTTATGTTGTATGTTTTGATTCGTTAGCGAGTCAATGCTTGACAGCGTCGTTACTGTGGTTGCGTCGGTACGATTGGAAATTTTGAAGCAAACGAAACGATTATCAGTAACCCTGCTTCTGGAACGCTCAACTTTCCTAGCAACACCGACTCAAACCTTTCATCGGGCAACACATGAAGCTTACACTGAATCACTTGAGGACGCTCAGCACTACACGTTGATATCGGGCAATACTAGGGTTGCCACTGGTCAAATCGCATAAGGTATTGTTAAACGCGGGAGGTGAAAAAAAATTTCCGTCGAAAATACCGTCAAAAAAGTTTTGACTTTTGGCTATGGGAACGCCCATATTTCGGTAGCAATCTCAGCTAGATGCATGCATCGGGTAACACTAGCATAGAATGATTCGCACTCCACGTTGATATCGGGTAATACTAGGGTTGCAACTGATCAAATCGCATCAGGTAATGTTAAAAGGTGAGGAAGGTGAGGAAAAGTTTCAAACATCTGGCAATGCCGACAAAGGAGTTTTGACTGTTGGCTATGGGAACGCCCATATTTCGGTAGCAATCTCAGCTAGATGCATGCATCGGGTAACACAATCATTGAATGATTAGCACTCCACGTGGGGATCGGGTAACACTAGAGTTGCCATTGGCCAATTTGTAACGGGAACATTGTTTATAGCACATATCGGGCAACACCCAACTTGGGTTTAAAAAATAGAACGAAAGAAATCGGCAGGTAGAGAATCTTCTTTGAAAAATGAGCACTCCACGTTGACATCTGGCAGTACTGGGATTTTCCATAGGGAAGCAACTTTTTTTTCAATAAACAAACACAAACCATTTTAACAAGGTATCTGAAATTTGAAATTTCAATCACGATTGGATAAGTCGAAGCAATAACAACTCAACTCGATTCAAAATCATCGGGTTTAGCTTGTGATATCGATGGAAATACTCATAACTGTTGATAAATTTGGCATAAAGAAACAATTATTTATTTTTTGTTTTCAATTTTTTATCGAACACACTTACACTGCATTCTCAATACACAGATAATAAAAATGTACACCATCGTATATCGGAATTTGAACCAACACAGCCATTGACAGCCACAAACACTGAGCAAGAATTACAAAACTAAAGTATATCGGGCAATACCAGCTTCTGGAACGCCTACTTTTCCTACCAACACAGATTCAAACTTTTCATCGGGCAATCATTCACTTAAAGACGATCAGCACTCCACGATGATATCGGGCAATACTAGGGTTGCCGCTGGTCAAATCGCATCAGGTAATGTAAAACGCGGGAGGTGAGAAAAAATTTCAAACATCTGGCAATACCGTGGCTATGAGAACGTCCATATTTCAGTAGCAATCTCCGCTAGATGCATGCATCGGGTAACACAAACATAGAACGATCAGTACTCCACGTGGGGATCGGGTAACACTAGAGTAGCGAGAGTTGGTCAATTTGTAACAGGAACATTTTTATAGCTCGTATCGGGCAACACCCAACTTGGGTTTAAAAAATAGAACGATAGAAATCGGCAGGTAGGGAATCTACCTATAAAAATAAACACTCCATGTTGACATCTGGCAATACTGGGATTTTACTCCACGTTTTGCATAGGGAAGCAATATTTTTTTAATCAATAAACAAGGTTACAAAGTATTTGAAATTTTAAATATTAATTGTGTTTGGATAAGTTCAAGCGATATTTACTTAATTCGATTTGGAATCATGAGGTTTCATTCATGATATCGATATCGATGAAAATTCTAACAACTTACAAGTTTTGCATAACGAAACCATTAAGATATTTTATGTTTTTCAAATTTTGATTGAACAACACATTCTCGTTGCACAGATAATAAAAATGTACACCATCGTTTACACAAATTGACAGCCTGGTGCTGAGCTAGAATTACAAAGGCAAAGTACATCGGGCAATACCAGCGAACATTCAACTTTCAGATTATGGAAAGCTCACTTTTCCTAGCAACACCGTCTCAAAGCTTTTATCGGGCTACACATGAAGCTTACAGATAAACTGGTGACCCATCGTTGGAGGGTGATCAGCACATCGTGCCTCTGGTCGAATCGCATCAGGTAAAGTTAAAAGCGAAAGGTGTGAATTTTTTTATTTCAAACATCTGGCAATACCGACAAAGGAGTTTTGACTTTTGGTTATGGGAACGCCCAGATTTAAAGTAGCAACCTCAGCTAGATGCATGCATCGGGTAACACAAAAATAGAATGTTCAGCACTCCACGTTGATATCGGGCAATACTGGGGTTGCCACCGGTAAAATCGCATCGGGTAGTGTTTAAAAACGGAGGTGAGTTTTTTTAAACATCTGGCAACTCCGACGAAAGAGTTTTGAATTTGGACTTTGGGTACGCCCATATTTCTTCAGCAATTTCAGCTAGATGCATACATCGGGTAACACAAACATTGAATGATTAGCACTCCACGTTGATATCGGGCAACACAAGGGTTGCCACTGGTCAAATTGCATCAGGTAATGTTTAAAGAGGGAGTTCAGAAAAAATTTCAAACATCTGGCAAAACCGACAAAGGAGTTTTGACTTGAGGATATGGGAACGCCCATATTTCAGTTGCAATCTCAGCTAGATGCATGCATCGGGCAACACAAACATAGAATGGTCAGCGCACTCCACGTGGGGATCGGGTAACACTAGAGTTGCCATTGACCAAATGCGTAACGGGTATTTTTGGAAAAACAAGAAAAGATCGTTAGAAAGTTAACACGCCCTCAAATATGGCAGAAGATAGAATTCAAGTCTTCCACTCCACGTTTGGATCGGGCAACACAAATCTCAATAATTTCACTACAACCGCCTATTTAAAGTCGGTCACATCGAAAAGTTATCAAAATGTTGAATCACATGTTCTTTACAGAAAGATTATATTTAGAATTTTGTAAATAGAGTACCCAAAAAATTATAACTAAGCAAGTTTTAAAATTTGAGAACTTTAATAATTTTTCATAGAGAATAATTCAGTATCACATTTTTTTTAAAAAAAGGCGGTGTTTAAACGATATGATCAGGCAATAGTAATGACAATGGATATTTCTTATTTTTGAGCAGTAGACAAATTAAATAATTCAATCTAGCAATACCTGATTTTGCAAGTCGACAGGAACGTGAGCTTAACAAGTTTATCAACAGAAGCAACACATCTGGCAATACTGAATTGACTGTGGCCGATTCAACACCCATTTTTAACCAGGATTACATCGGATAACATCCAGATAAAAGCTATTTAGAATAGCAAACGAACAGTTAATCCAAAAAGACGTGTTCTGGTAGGGCCGGAACCGAATAACTCCTCATCTGGCAATACTTATTAATTTATTATTTGTGGGAACGCCCATCTATCCCGATCGATGAAGGACTCCACGTTGGAATCGGACAATACTAGAGTTGCCACCGATCGATTCACATCAGGTAACATTTAATTTATGAATGATTTTTTTAAAAGTGAATTTCGACTCCACGTGTGTATCGGGCAACACCAATTGAGTTGAAACGCCCTCAAAAATCTTTTTAGAGTGTTCGAGATGAATGAATTACTTCACTTAAAAATCGGGTATCACTTGGGAAAAAGTGTTGCCCGAGCTCAAAACGATCATCGTCTCAAAAGTAGGGCGTTGTCGTTTACAAAAGTCAATTTGGTATTGCCAGATGGCTTTTAATGATCTTGTTGGTGTTGCCTGATTCTTATTCACTTCATTGTATGCACATTTTATAGATAGGCTATACCAGTACAAGATCTGAACTAACTCCTCAGTTTTTAAATAATACAGTTTATTGAAGATTTTCTGAAGTAATGGTATAATTGTAAGGATTTTCCATAGGACGTGCCTTAGAAGAAAACTCAACTCATTAAAATTCTAGTTGGAATAAGTCACTAACTATTAGTTTCAAAGTGCCAGTATCAGGCAACATCAGCCATGTTGAAAAGACTTGTTGGTGTTGAATGATGAACCCAGTTTCATTCAACTGATCATCTGGTAATACCACATTGACTTTCCGCAAACGACTAAGCCTTTTATTTTCATCGGACCATTCCAAATAACCGTTTCTAGCAGCAGTTTTACCAGTTGAGCAGTTTTAGAATCTTCAAACTTCGAATTGAAATTTTGAGCATTTTATGCTTAATATGATCAGACAGTTTTAATACTGCAACTGTATAAAATGTTAGACAATTGTACAATTAGAACTTGGATGGAATAAGGTAAAAGCTGCTGCAAATTAAAGAAATCAAGACACAACTCAAGTTTTGTATGGACTAAGAATTTCATCGGTAGTTTATGAATCTTTGGGCACTTCTGTTTGTTAGTCACTCATCGTCCTCCTTTTCTCTTTTCAACATTCTGTCAAAACCTAAACCTATCCTGCCTCTAGGTAGTTGGGTTTTAATCAACCTTTTCAAATATTTGCTCCCGAATCTCCCGCTTCCGAGGATTCCGGGTAGTTGCAAAGCTGCCGATAAGTAGGTCGACAAAACAAATTGTTGGCTGATGAGCGGTCCGGATTAGGATCCTAAATTTTAATGTTACCCCCACGCTACTGCTGGGACTAGCATGTTTGGTCATGTGTATGTGTTTATAAAAATTTTCAGATCCCAATCACAATTTGTTGGTTTTTCTTGGGGGCGTTCCGAGGGTCAAACCACAAAAGATACTAAATTGCTGAAAGGATCCCGACAAGCAGGATTCTTCCGTCGATCGCTCTTGGCAGGTATCCATTAGTGGATACCTATTTTGCTTTGGAATGTTTGCATACGATGAAGGATGAAACGATGATAATCTAGCAGATTATGCTTTTTCTGTTTGAATGGTGTGTGCAATTTGAATTCAAACTAGCTGGCCACTCAGGTCGACTGGCTAATTTTCAGAAATTCATCAAAGAAAAAAAAAACACTCTTTTCCCACACATTTCATAAGTTTGTATTGAGTATCTATTGAAAAAATACACCTCTGAAAGCTATGAAAATAAGTTCGATGACAAAGTATTATACCTGTCCGAAGTTCTAAAACCATTAAAAAATCAAACTGACGAACTTAAATTGAAAAATCGATATATATATTT
>NW_026598350.1:0-32808 GCF_029784155.1 Uranotaenia lowii | reverse complement strand
ACTTGAATGTAGTTTGTATGGATTTGATTTGAACCCCAGAATTTGAATCTTTTAGTTTTGAAAAGAGAATTTATTTTTAGAATTTTCTATTTTTTTAATTTCAAGGCTTTCTTCAAACAATTATAGCAATTCAAAACTAAATTAAAAGTATTGAGCTGGACAGATTACCTGGTTTCACCCGGTCTGGCACTGATATTTATTTTGAAAAAAGCGAAAGGCTGTCCGGATTCAGTCATATTTTTTGGAAAATCAAAGAATAAATTAAAAATCAATCTTTGTAATTTTCAATTTTGACCCTGAAAATGAAATTTTCTTGATAGAATTATAGAAAAAAAAAAAACGAAAACAGTTTTTTTGGAAGCCCGAAAAACAATTCAAATCTGATTTTATTTTTCGATGCAAAATAATGATACAAATGTTTTAATTTTCGTTGAATAGTTTCTGAATTATTTTCAAAATCTCTCGAATATTTCCCGGAAATTGGTAGATATGAAAATTTGAAAATATAATTCCCAAATTTTGCCAGGGTTTCCATAAAATTTCTTGGACATATGTGGGAGAACATCTGGCAATCTTAAGCTAGGTTCACCAGATTTATTGACAACTTTTATGATTTCAACAATCGAATAAATTAAATTTCCTATTTTTTTACTAAAGTGTTCTTCACACAAATTCTTATCATCTTTTTAAAGATTTTAGGATGAATTACCGTTAGTTTCTTTTGGACACCAATAATTTTTTCGTAAAATAACTTAAAATGAATAATGAAAAATTATTCAAAAACAATATTACTATTTTTTTTATTCATGCATTGTTGGAGCAAAAATGTCATAGAAAAAATAGGTCACTAAACCCCTCCCCTCCCCCTTGAGTCAGTTCTTCCTACGGCCCTGATTTGAGTGTAATTTTAATGTTTTTGAATGATATAAAAACTATTATTGTTTTAACCGTCTACTACATGAACTATAAAAAAAAAGTAGAAAAAAATTGTGGAAATAACTTTGTTTACCGGTAAATAAGAAATTCATGCCCAATGCGTCCCAATATTGTTAATTTTGTTAATTGTTAATTTTGTAAAGTACTGTAAAAAAGTAACAATGTGTTTAATATTATAAAGGTTTTAATAATTGTTTCTTGAATTTTTGAGGCATTAAAACAGTTTAAAATGATTGACAATTCTACCATCCAAAATTTTTAAATAACCTTACAGATAAGATTTCGTATAAAATATTCTTTTGTAACTTTTCCGGGATCCCAGGAATTTTTTGATAAAGGATCTGGGAAAAGAAAATGGTCTAATTTTTCGATTTCCAGGAACGTAAAATGGCCGGGGAATGGACACTCTAAATAGTACACAACAAGATGAAAAAATAAGAAAATCAAACAAGATATAACAAAACAAAACAAGATGAAAAACAATTTAAGTAAATAAAATAACAACTGAATCATAAAAATCGACAGATTCCCTTTAATTCAAGCACGGTAAAAGAAAAGTTCTTATACCGATACTTCGATAGCAATTTAAAAAAAAAAAAATTTTTAGTCATTAATTATTTTTTGCATTTACATGTGAAACTTATCAATCACTTTGTATTGAAACTAAATGGATTCTACCAATTTTCTTTTTATAAAAATAAATCTCCTTCAGTGAGCGTTTTGGTTTGATCAATCGAAAATGTTCAACCAAGAAGGCAACCAAGAAGGCTTTTAGATTAAAATAACATAAAAGAGGACAAAAAATTAAAAACAAGATCTAATAGGATTCAAAAAGCTCGAATAAGGCAAAATAAGATGAAAAAAGACATAATTAGATTGAATAAATTACGACATCAAGGTTAAACAAAGTAAAACAAGTGAAAATAAAGTTAAATACAGCCGAAAAGTTTCGAAAATAATTTTTTAGGGGTACTATTAAGGTATGTCCATCTCAAGGGAGCGCGTTAAATACTTCTAGCTGTCACAAATTCATTCGGTATAGCATACACTTGAGATGAATAAATCTCACTTCTACCCTCAATAACTTTTCTGCCATAGCTCGTGTCATACTAGGGAACTTCAAAAGAATTGGGTAAAATCACGTTATGTTTAAGAGAACTAAATTTGCAGAGCAATCGATGCTTGTTCAGACCAAAAAAGAAAATTTTGCAGTTTCTCCTGAATAATTGATGTTAAATTTCCAAACAAATTTGAAGCTGGTTGTGCTACCTACTGCTAAGAGTTAACTAAACAATTCGGCATTGGAACATCAGGCATGCCAAGAAACGATTTCAGCCCCTAGGTTTTGTTTCTGGAACATATCCCTATGATTGGACCACCTTAATGTAATTGAATCATGGTGATTGATTTCCAGGATTGTCCCGATTCACACCTATTTAACAGTATTATTTTTATAAAAGACTAGCTGACCCGGTGTGCTTTGCTACAACTTCCAAAATTAAATTTAATTTGTTAAATTAATTGAATTTCAGTTTAATTTCCTAGACAGCGTTTCAAACCAAATTTACAGGTAACTTAAAAGCTAATGTTTTAAAAAGAGGCAACTGAGGTTTCTAACTTCAGTACAAAGATGTTTTAATAGTATTTTCTTAGAATTGATCTTTAATTTTATTTTTCAAGATCTGAAACTTTAACTCAGTTTTTACAAGCTATATAGAGTTTCTAATTATTTCATTATTTATTTACTAACTAGCTGACCCGGTGTGCTTTGCTACACATTCCAAAAATAAATGTAATTTGTATAAATTCATTCAAATTAAGATTTTTGTAAGCATTTTTTTAAGTCAACCATCATAGTTCAGATCCAACAACTTTGAAATGAGAGCTGCAGTTGCAGTTTCGAATTGCAATTCAAAGATTGTATATATTATTTACTGAAACTTGATCTCTTAATTTGTTTTTCAAGATCTGAAATTTGTACTCTGTTTTTAAAGCTTCATAATGACTTAAATAATGTAAAAATTTATAGATTTTTCACCTTTTTTTTTTCAAAGTGGAAAGTTACGAACTTCCATAAAAACATTTGTAACATCTTTTTTTGAGGTATGCCAAATATCCGTACGCAAAAAAACCCTCTGATAAATTGTGGTCCCTTCTTTGAAAAGCTCTTTATCTTAACCTTCCAAAGCCGTTCGCTAAATATCCGTTTCGGGGAATTATGAGTTGTAATTTGATTTCGTTCTCCTGGCTGTAAATGTTAACCGACTTTAATGATATTTAATAACCTTTTCATCTTTTTTTTTTCAAATTTCTATAGCTTTTCTCCATAAAGTACAATGCGAATCTTTTTCTTTCAATCAGAAATTTATGTAAACTCGAGCCGGGTTGATCAGCCTACCTTCTTCAAGCAGTGGGGGACAAAATTGGAAAAGATGGGGGAGCTCTCATGTAAGTTTAACCCTCCAAAGCCGTTCGGGTCAATATGACCCGAAGCGTACATTTCAAACATCTTTATCATCATTCCAATATACTGATGTACTGGTAGTTTTGACAGACAAGTATGTTCTATGAAAATAATAATCAAATTAACGCCAAAAAATTAAAATTTGAGTTTTTCAAATCGGTTAATTGAGAAATGAAATACAGCTTAGCAAAGCCAAAACTGGATGACGTTTTTTTTAAAGCAAGACTTTTTTCTACCGGAAGATCTGTCATAGCGTTAAAAACTTTCGTTGGACCCCAACATATCTATACATTGTCGGATAGATGGATTCTTGACAATTTCAAACATCAATGAAATAATTGAATACAGAAAAGCTGTCAGAAGTTATGAGTATTTTAAAAATAAAATTGATTTTTCGAACTTTTTACTTTCTGAGCCAGTTTCTGATAACCTGGTAATACATATCGACTTTAGTTTGAAATGTTGAGTAATTAGAATAAATAACCTACACAATGAATATAATATCATTAAAATCGGTTAACATTTACAGCCAGGAGAACGAAATCAAATTACAACTCATATTTCCCCGAAACGGATATTTAGCGAACGGCTTTGGAAGGTTAATAACCATTTTCAAACAGCTTTTTTCAGCATCCTCGCCCTTCGAAGCAGTTTGAATATCTATCCTTTTTGCGCCAAAATTATGTCTTTGAAAGTCAAATATTCAAAAATGTTGGCAAAAACAATTTCTAAGTTAACATTTGTCCCGTATATTGGGGCAAGTGTAAATGCAAAATTTATTTTCAGATGCGTAAGAGTAATTGCTTCAAAATTGATTTAATACGTACTTCTGTTTGTTTGTTTTATCAAGTTTCATTGATATATGGATATATCTACAGTATTCCTGCAGTATAAATTTATGTTTGTTACTCCACTTTTAACTAATGCTGTTCAAAGCAAATGACCTTCATTACAAAGGCAGTTAAAAAATTTTAATACCCATTTGCGTTTCAACATTCAGAATACCCCTTCTGGTCGATCCAACGTATTGAATCATTTTGAAGATGAATTTCTTAAAAGTTCGACGTTTGCCCTTGTCCCACCGTGTAAGATGACAGGAGGAAATATTATTTTTAACACTTTAAGGGTATACTACATTTTGCTTCCAGTGTAATATCAATTCTTAAGTCTCACTTTTCAAAAAAGAAGCGAATCAAAAGTCTCTTTTATGCAGCCATGTAATAAAAAGACACTTTTCATGTTAAATACGTACTTGAATTGGTATGTAAGCAAAAAGTACGATGTTTTTTTTTTTTCAGAATTATTTAGAAGCAGAAGCTCCCGTTTTCATTTCTTAATTTGTTTCAGTTGTGTATTTGGGCCGAAGTAAAAATTTCTAGAAGAAAACATAATTTTTTTTTGTAACAGAGAAAAGTTGAACGTTTGAACATGCTCTAGTCTTCCTTGAATGAAAATTCTTTCAGAAAATGAATTCCCTCACTTTTTATCAATAAAAATAAGTTTATTTCACTGATACCTTTCACTTATGCACACGTCAGTCCTATCTTATCCAATTTAAAGAAAAGGCTCTTGATCAGTTCATGTGTCGGATCGGATTTTTTTTATCTTCTTCAAATTTAAATGGCGCTTGATAAAACTTATTCATGTTCAACAAAATGTTTCCAATCTATCTCTGTAGAGAACATCTTATTCATATTTCTGTTATCAATATGATTCTAAAATAACCTTGTAGGTAAAATGGGTTAAAAAATTGTATGTAAATTCTTTACTTTCTGTATTTTTTTTTCAATTTTCCGCAAAGTGTCATACCATTATTTAATTAGCATCAGAACTAAATTTATATTTTTTGTACAACAATTGCTACCTACATTAACACGAACTATTTTTGCAAATCTTTCAATTGCTTTTGATTCGATTGATTAAATAGCAATCCGTGTCACATCTAGGCGTCATTTATTTCCACGTGTTGTGTACAATTAAGCAAGAAAAAATATATCTAGGTTGCATATCGCCCCCACGTGCATAAGAAATATAGGTACTTGGTTGAGAAACAGGCGCCTAATTGTTAAATTTTTCCAGCGATCAACGAACAGTATGCTTTGGTTACTATCCACTTGCGACTTGCGACGACGTTTGCTTGACCACAGAGACGAAAAACAAACCGCTCAAAGAAAAGAAAATCTCTAAAAATGGATTCAATGACTTTTCAATTTCAGATTTTTGCAAAAATAATGTATATGTTTTATTCGATCGGCAAAATGTCAATCTGGATCAGATCTAGGCGTCATTCATAACCATGTGCTGTACAAATGAGCTAGGAATCAAGTAGAAAAAAATCACATCAAGGCTTCATATCGCCATCCCTTGCATTGAAAATATGCTTGGTTGAGAAATACGCGCCAAAATATTTCCACTGATCAGTATGCTATGTCATGGTTACTATCCTCTCACGACGTTGGCTCGCGACGCCTCGACCTTGGAGACGAAAAACAAACCGCCCAAAGGAAGAAAAACTCTCGAGAAAATGGATGTCATGACTTTAATTTGTTCCGAAAAACTACAAATTTTGTATAGAAGCCCCCCCTCTCTTAAGTCGGCTGGAGTTTTGACTATTACAGAAACCATCCCCGGCCTCAAAAACCCTCAGATGCCAATTTTGACGATGATCGGTTCAGTAGTTTTCGAGTCTATAGGGAACAGACAGACAGACAAACATTCATTTTTATATATATAGATAATATGAACTTCCAGCTCTTTCTCTCTTGCAATCCCAGAAGTGGTCACGAACAACTATTAAATCATTTTTTGTATCTAAATGACATAACATTTCGCTTCATTTGTCTGATAAGTTTTCAAATTATGCCAAATATAATATGAATATAGACTTTGTTAGGTTTTTATATAAAAATTTCCCGGTTTGCCCAGCCTGGATACATGCTGAAAAAATTCTGTCAACCTTAGCATTACTGAATCAGTTTTCAACTAACACTTGTTGAAAGATTAATATTCAAAAATGTTGCCAGAAAGATGTTTCTGAGTTAACATTTGTCCCGTTTATTGCGGCAAGTGAACACAATACTCCACTTTTACTGAATTCTGTTTTAAGCAAAAGTCCTTAATTTACAAAGACATTAATTCTGAATATCTAGTTCAGGTTTAACACACGACATACCCTTTTCTGACCTTTCGCACTTGAAACTGAATCATTTTGGAGAGGAAATTCTTGAAAGGTAGACGATTCATGGTTCGTTTGAACTTGTATCACCATGTGAAACTACAGGAAATATGATCATTTTAAACACTTTCAGGTCATATAGAAAATTTATTAAAAATATTCTGCTGCCACTGGAATATCAATCACAAAAAAACTTTTCAACAAAAAAAGCGGATCAAAAGTCTCTTCTATGTATTCAGTCAAAATTTAAATACAAAAATACAGTTTTCATGATAAGTACGTAAAAGAGTTGTATGTTAACAAACCGTACAGTGTTTTTCAGTGAATATTTAAAAAAAAATTGAAATTATTTAGAAAAATTGTTTACAATTTATAGATGAAGAAATGATTTATATTTTTGTAAATGTTGAACGTTTGCACTTGATCCAGTTTACCTTCTTAGCTGACAATTCTTCAAGAAAATGCATATCCTCACTTTTAATTAAGGAAAGTGGTTTATTTTTTTGTTAACTTTCACAATTGCACTAATTTCACTAAATACATAACCCATAAAATCTATTTGAAAGGACAGGCTATTGTTCAATTCATGTGTCTGTTCATTTTCATCTGATTGTTTTATTGATATGAATCAAAACTAACCTTAGGCGTATTGAATTATACAATTTTATGTACATTAGACTAGTTCACTTTTCGGATTTTTTCGCTGATCACAACGCCACTTACAGGGTTTGATATTCATTCATTTTCAAGAACTCTGGCCGAATTTGAGCTCATTTGAGTAAGTTTCCAGCGTGCGCTAGAAGTTTTATTGAAAAAAGTCCATTTTTCTGGAAAATTTTCGTAGATGTGTTCTAGCAAGCTGTTGTTAATAGAAAATGATAATTTTATAGTGCTTGGTGATTGGTATGACAAGCATTCGTATGGACCTGTTTTAGATAATTGACTAAATCAAACCAAAAAAAATTAAAAATTCATAAACTAGCTTAATAAATACAAATCAGTAGTAAATAGAAAAAAAAATATTTTCGATATAAACTTTTCATAAAAAGATAGCCTTATTTATAATACTAAATTCTTATTTTTTAAACAACAATTGCTGCTATAATTAACACGAAATCAAAGATATGAACCGTTCAGAGTCACATCTAGGCCTCATTCAGTAATATGGGCTGTACAAATGAGCTGGAAAACGAAAAGAAAAAATCACATCCAAATAGGCTTCATAGCGCCACCACGCGCATTGACAGTGTGCCTGGTTGAGAAATACGCGCCCAAATGTTCCCACTAATCAGTGTGCTATTCCATGGTTACAAGAGAATTTTATTTAATCGATTTGTTTAGAAAAAAATGTTTCCTTAAATTTACCTTAAGTCACCCAAATCACAAAAGAATTACTTTTCTTGTAGAATACCTGTGATATATTTTCAAAAAAATGATAAGTTAAATGTTGTTTAACATATGGGGCACCATCACGATTATGAAATATTCAAGACTTTTGGGTCCTTCTATAATTTTAGGAGGGTAAAAAACTTTATGAATTTACTTTACAATCTATGGAAGTGACACTTGAATAGGTTATTAAAAAACCTTCATCCTATGTCGACGCATATTTCACTTTTCCCAGACACTCGCATCTATTTTTGTTTCGATGTCTTAATTAAGTTGGTGGCAGCGCCTCCACCCCAAAACCCGAATAATACTACCAAATAAATTTTTCCTACAGATGGGCTACAGATCTCAATCAACTTCGGGAACAACGCGAAAATGCCAAATCCAATCAACCCGTAAACATCTCCAAATCACTTGGATTCGATGTTTGTGCGATTCCAATCGACAAGGACGACGACGACGACTTGGTAGGGATCCTTTTTTTGGCTTTTTGGAGTTGGTCTCAACATGCCAGGGCAGATCAACAGCATCAACAACTAATCGAACAATACCGCACCACCAAAACATCACCCGTTGGCTCAAATGATTGCTGGGAGTTGGGGTGTGGGTGGTTATTTTGGGTGGAATTCGAAGCTGTTTAGGCTCTTGGGAAAATGATTTTCCATGCACAGCATCTCCTCAACAACAAAAACCGAAGTTGATGACTGAATGTTCTACTGGTTGATGGTTTCCTGCTTCCATTCATCCGCGCCTTCCATCCTTTTTCGCAGCCAAGGGGCAGGCAGTTCGTGGAAAACGGTTTTTTTGTGTGCCTCACTTTGCCACCCCGATGCTACCGAGAAGGTAAATTTATTTTTCAATTTAGCCGAAGAAAGCAAACAACCCCATTTGGTCCCATTTGGCTAGGAGGGAGGTTCTTGAGATTGGGGCCAGAAGGAGGGTGCGATACACAAAGCGCACATTAAAAGTCGACGTGTTTTGGACGCGAACCCGATGGTGATTAAGTGGGAGAAGACGGTTACCGGTTTTTTTTTTTGCCTTGACCCCTCATCTAGATACAGGAAGAAGCAGCAGTTGGATGGAGAAAAACAGCACAAAAAAAACACATCAACTCCAAACGTGACCAGATTTCGAGATTCTGATTTGGTCCGTTTGATGTTTTTGCCTTCCGACAACCAGAACGACGACGACGACGAGGACGAGATTATGCTGGACATGAAAGGTTAATTTTTAATCCTTTGATAATTTTTATTTTGTCGGTCCGAAGTCCGCCGTCGTTGTCGTTAACATTTTTACTGTTGATTTTTGCTCGTTCAACGAATTGCGTTGATGACATTTTAACGGCCCGGCAACCTGCCAAGAGGTGGGTTTGTTTTGGTAATAACAGAATCGTTTTCGAGTGAACGAGCGCGTGGACCAACCGGAGAAATTATCTTGCCCTTGAGGTAATCTTTATCGCTCACCTTTCAATTATCCTTGCCAACTGGCTATGGCACCTTGTTTCGGCAAAATCGACGAAATCACAAAATAACTCAAAATTTTTTTCACAAATTTTTAACAAAATTTCGTTTGAAAATGGTTATCACAGATCACAGGGATTAAAAAAGTTTAATAGAATTTTTAAATTTGGTACATATTTTCAAAATCATACTTAATGGCCCTAATGCAAACAGATTTCTTACTTTTATTTACAAAAAAAACCAGAAGTTAGTCATGTTCAATAATTTTTTTTACTGAAATTTTTTTCAAAATTTTTGAAATAATTTCACAGACATCCCGATCAAGAGAGGATATAAAAATGAAAACTCACTCCCATCTCAACGAGATATCATTAGCTTATTCAGACGAAGCGTTTGATATCAAAATCTAAATTCTTGTCGTTCCGAAAAAAATTGACAATATCTCCTTTGATACACCTAAAGAAGAGGTTGCAAAATTTCAATGCCGCTTGGCGCTAACTCCATGCCAAAAATATACTGAAACAAGCATTGAACTGAAGATGTTATGATTAGAAAAACACTACTGGAATAAAGACTCGTGCTTCCGTATAAAATGCGGCATATCCACTACATTAAAGTGAAACAAGAAAAACATTTCCAAATAGTTCCATCCTATTGGATAATTCATCACAGAAACAAGAACATAAAAAAATAAAAGTGTCGTCGGGAAGTGAGAATTGAACTTACAACAACACTTTTGTATCTTCTTGCCAATCCGACCTCTTTGAGAGTGTGCTATCACCTGAGGTAAACTCATTCGAGTATGGCTGCCTAGCGTTGTTTCCATCTTCCTGTCTCTTGTGATGAAATACGGAGGGACGTGAAAACGTTTTTATTTTTCTTCTTTCAGTGAGGACAACTATAGCGATCACAAATCGCATCAGCGCCAATGACGTTTGGGGAACGTTTGTCGACAGCCAGAAAGTCTGGATCGGGGGGAAATCGAAAACCGGAAGCCACTGAGACGACAAAGAGAGTTGCCAATAGTTTCAAGCAAAACCTCTCCCTTCGAGATGCCGCAAATAAGCTGGGTGTACCGTCTACAACCGTGCATCGAGCCACAAAACAAGCCGGACTATCGACTTACAAGAAGGTAGTGACTCCAAATCGCGATGATAAACAAAATACGACAGCCAAAGCGCGATCCCGAAGGCTGTACAGGACGATGCTGACGAAGTTTGACTGCGTGGTAATGGACGACGAAACCTACGTCAAGGCCGGATTTGGCATCTTGCCATTACGGTAAAAAGGCCATGAAGTGGTACGCCGCCAACAACGTGCAGGTGGTTCCCAAGGACAAGAACCCTCCCAACACGCCAGAGCTCCGCCCAATTGAGAAATACTGGGCTATTGTCAAGCGGAACCTAAAGAAGACCAAAAAAACAGCTAAGGACGAGCAGCAGTTCAAGGCAAACTGGCTTTCTGCGGCGAAGAAGGTGGACAAGGTAACTGTACAAAATGTGATGGCAGGGGTTAAGCGTAAGGCCCGGCAATTCGGATTTGGAAAAGCAGAAGCCTTAATGAATATTTTTCCTGAATTTTATACTAATTAAACTTGAATGAGAAATTTAATTTGATTTTTTTAAATAAACGATTTCACCGATTTACACGCGTTTTCAATTGACCAAATTTTGACCCCATCATCCTTTATGGGTATACAAACCGTTTTTTTCTGGCTCAATATGGCTGCTTCGAACGTTTATATTGGAATTTTGAAGCTCTTAATCTAAATAATGTATCACGTATGTTTCTGTGGTAGCGTGCGCCCCTTAATATGAAGGTCGTGGTTCGTTTTTCCTGGCTTTACCTAAACGTTTCAAGAATTGTGCAAGTTTAACACAATGCATGAACTTTTTTCACTCATTATTTTTTCTAAATCTTCTTCATATCAGCGCAAGGTTTACACAGAGAAATTTACTGATTGCTGTTTCCGGTTGATCTAGCAATAGTATTTTTTAAAATGATTAAAAAAATCTGATATTTTTATTTATTATTCTGTTACATTTTTCTTAAGAGGGATTCGGAAATATTATGTTGTTTTCATCAATTCTGTAATCCATTTCTCATTGAGAATTGTAGTCAAATAATATTATTTCTTCATCCAAATTTAGTTCTGAAATAAAATAATAACAAAAGATTCTGAACTCTGGAGCTTTTGCAACTCTAGTTTCATTGATTTGCTCTTGAATAAGAAATTCTCATTCTAGGTTTATAACTTTTTTTTTTATTTGAAACGAATTTAATGATGTTTTAACCTTTCGATTTCAATAGTATGAAGTTTGCAAAAAACAATAGTGCATAAAAAAGTTATTTTTTATTCCTTAAAGGCCACATTATTCCTAATTTTTTCAAAACGATTTTTAAAAATATTAGAGGAGAACAACATTTTTGTGTTCAAGCCCCAAATACTGTTTCTGGAAGAATACGTGGCGTGTGGAAATTTTAGTATTGGTCAGTTTTGGGTAAAATCGATTTTAGATAACTGATAAACTAATAATCCTTCATGAAAACTGAAAATTTATTATAAATCGATTCGCTATCCTTACTCAATGAAGGATTCAGATGTTGTCGAGTTAATTTTGCTTCAGAGATACATTGCTTAAACAAAATTCTAGGATAAAAAAAAATATAGATAAGTTTACAACTAGGGTAACGGACCTATTTTGGACTGCTTTGGAAAGTGGCTATGCTATTTTCTGAAATAAAAAAGTACATGTTACAATTTTTTAATTGCTTTGTCCGTTCATTACGAAGATCAAGGCTTTTTTTATCATAACATATCGTCGTTTGTTGTAATATAACAAGATTTAAGCCAAAAAACTCGTTTCTTCGATAATTACTCTGGTCGGTACGATGAACCTCCAGGTTTCTATTTTGAACCGCCCTCTGGTCCAATTTTGTACCACCCCTAAACCAACTAAGTTTTTTTTTCAAAGTTTTGCTATTTTTACGATAGCGATTGATGCGCAATTATGCGAATAATTCAACTAATCTTTTCTTTTGTTATTCTCGTAGTCAATTTTGGTTGTTCACATTAAATCATTGCTGAACTAACTTTCTTCAACTTTTCCTCAGCGTCTATTAAGGTTGTTTGTTTATTGAATATTTCTAATTCAACCTTTTTTCCAAAACTTCTTATGTTTTAAAATATTAATTTTCAAAAAGATTAGAGTAAAAGCAGAAAAACTCTCTGTTATCAAGTGTGTTTAAAATGTTTTGAAAATTCCAAAAGCACATTGCAATCTCAACAATATTTGTTCTGAAATGTTAAATATTGGCCAATTGGCTTATCTTTAAGATCAATTTTAAGAACGCAATGTCCTTCAGGCGACCCAATGATAAGTTAAGAAAGTCTGACATCATCAACTCCGTGACATCAATTGATGCATTCGGACTTCCAAAACCTTAGTGGATTTTTTCCCTGAAATATTCAGAAAAATTTGGTTTTATCTTTGAAAAAACTTTTATTTCACGAAATATTTATCATTGAAGTAGATTTTTTAACAGTTTTTTTTTTCATAAATTGCATAACCACAGGGGCTGAAAAACTAGATTAAGTACTATTTTCTTTTTTTTAAAGCATCTTTCAGCTGTAGTTTTGACCAAAAGCTTATCATACAGTTGCCATTAATGTGGATTGTTGGGGTTTTGTGGTTTAAAACACAAAAAAAATGATTGGCTTGGTTTTATTCCGATTGAAGTGGACCCCTTCTAAAAGCGAATTTGGGTTTAGCGAGATGATTAAAAAAATAATTCCATAATTCCGAATTTTAATTTATAATAATCTTTTGAAATAGTGTACAAAATTTTTTTCATATCGTCGAAAACGTCTTATTACGTTCAGGAACATTAAACAGCACGTATAATACCAGTTTATGGTGAGTGGTCCAAAACAAGTCCCTAAGGAATTGAGTAGGACCTATTTTCGACATGGGTCAAATTGCTATCAAAAAAAATTTTTTTTTGTTCATCGAGCTTGCAAACTAGTTTTCAAGTGATTTTTCATAGCTGTCAACATATTAGTAGTTGATAAATTCATCACAGCTATACAGAAAACTTTTTGAACGTTGACTCCAATAATGACACGTCCTCCTGAAATCGGCTTTATTCGGCCCAACAGTGAAAAATCAAAACTTTATTTTCAATTTTCTCTCCCTTATCATCTTATTTAAAAAGAATGTTAGATATGATTAGAACCATAAAAAGAAGCTTCAACTATATGTGTTCAAAATGTTCATGATAAAAATGAATTATGAGGGAAATATTGGAAAAAAAAACTGATAAATATGTACCCGGTCCAAAATAAGTCCGTTACCCTTTTTCGGAAATCATTCAATAGAGGCTTTTTTCTCCTTCAGTATTTTATATTAAATATTTAAGTAAATTCAATAGCTTAGTTGAAAACTGCAATATTATTTGACTTATCATTTCCAAACTTTCAAAGATTCAATTTTGTTTTAATCTTGTTTAATATTCCGTCTAAATTTCCGTTTTTCACAGATTTGAAAAAAAATTAACTAGAAAAAAAACTTCCAGCACTTTTTCTAAGAAAAAAAATTATCGCAGTTTTCGGAATGGTTGATTATTCAGTTAAAAACTTTTTTTTAAGGATTAAGAGCTTGTAAAAAACAAATGAAGATTTGGAATCAGCGCCACAATATTTTTCCAATTAGCTCTCCTACAATAACCGCCATGTAAAAAATTTTAAAATCATGAAATGGAGCATCAATTTCTAATAAAGCATGGATCACTACAAATCTGGACGCATTAAAACGGGTCTATCTCGGAGCTATATAAACGAAATAAAAATGTTTTGTACTTGAAATGTAGGGTTTTTATTGCACTTTAAAGGAAAAATAATAAAAAAATTATTCCGATGTTGTTTTGATGAATTTTCGAACTTTTGGTTGAGTATCACTCATTATAGTTTGAACACCCTATTCGCTGACCTCAGCGGCCATTTTGTTCCACAATCTCTTCATCTCTGTTGCTTCCCGAGTCGTCCTACCATTCTTCTGCATCTTCTGCTTGACAATTGTTCAAAATTTTTCGATAGGGCGGAATTGAGGGCAGTTGGGTGGGTTGATGTCCTTTTCGACAAAATCTATCCGTTGGCCCAATACCACTGTAGAACCTCCTAGCTGTAGTGGCAGCTTGCCAAATCTGGCGAAAACTTAACTAGTCCTTTGTGAGATCTAATGTACGAAAAAAAAAAGTTTTTCAGGCATTTCTCCTTGCACATTTCGGAGTCCATGGTCTTGTTTTTCACAAAAACCGGAATTTTTCGTCCGCAGCTGCAAATACCTTGCCAGATCAAACACTTTCTTGCAAACTTATCAGCACAAACGAATTTGAAGTTACCGAGGACATCACCATGACCAGTGCAGTGCACCATTGCAGTGGCTTTACATAATTTTTGGCCAGAAAGCTGCCCAAAATCCATCTTCACGTACGTTTCGTCATCCATGAGGATGCATCCGTCGAACTTCGTTGGAATCTTCTTGTATAACTTGCGGGCACGTCCTTTGGCTACTAAATTCTGCTTCAATGTCCGGTTTGGTTGCTTACTGGTCCGATAGGATCGTATTCCTTCACGTAGACGAATTCTGCTGACGGTGCACCGGTCGGCGTTGAATTTCTTGGCAATGTCATAGTTCGACTACTCTGTGTTTTCCTTGATCGTTCTCAACATCTTCAAATGCAGTTTCCGATCCTTAATTCCCCTATGACGCTTGGTATGAACCTGCCGATCTAAAGTACGCATCTCACGGAAAAGCTTGAGAACGCTACACACGGTTGATTTAACCATTTATAACGATTTCGCGATTTTTGAACCCGACCATGTCGGGTTTTTGACGTGGGTGTTCAAAATTTATTTTCATCTCGCGGCTTCCATCACGTGTAACTTTTTTGAAACAAAACGAATCGTAATGAAATTTTCAGCACTGGTAGAAGAAACATTCCTCTACAAAGTGCTGCCAAAACATTCCAGATCCGACATCTAGGAGCACTATAGTAAAATAAATAGTGCGTCTAGATTTGTAGTGATCCATGCTTTAGTTCAAGACAAAAAAACACATTTTACGAGGTGCACAAAATTTAATAACTGATTTTGACTGATTTGGGAAAGCTGAATTCAAATATGAAAAAAAGTAAAAATCATATAAAAAATTTGTGCCCTTAAAAAAAACTCTAAAATATAACAAAGATTTTGATAACAAACATTTCAATTCAATGGTCAAATGCGAGTAATTCTGACTACGAAAATAAAATTTCATTAAGTTTTTTATTAAATTTCTCAAATCTAAAAAACCAGGAATTTGATGAACTTTCAAAGAAATTTCATACCGAAATGATGGGCTAACTCCACAAAAAATTGAAATGAATACTCGGCACAAAAAAAAACTTTATGAGTAAAATGTCTTGATGAAATTGCTTGTAAATAAATGTTGAATAAATAAAATTTGAAAATTAAAAAAAACTTCAAAACGTGCTTTTGTAATGTCAGAAATAGTAACATTTTTTCAATCAATTTGAAAAAAAAAATATATGCATAAATTTACCATCTACTGACCAGCCCTTAGTTCACTAAAATTTTCATAAACCGTAAGAAAGGGTTAATTCTACAAAAAAAAAGCTAAATGATAAAAAAGATTGTTTTCTAAAAATACGTCATGGTGACAGTTGTTTGACTTGCACGTGGCATCGCTATAGGTTTGAGAAAGGTTGCCAGATTGCCCGGATATTTATTTCAAAATTTGACAAAAGTCTGTCTCAGCCCGATTGCCCGGATTTCGTTGAAAATTGCCCGAATTCATCCCGGATTTATTCAGCTTATTTGCCAAAACAAACAAAAAAACAAAATTGTTTTGTTCAAATTTTTGCGTCTAACACGAAATTTAAATCAGTGAATCAGTGAAAAAGTGTGGGTTCTTGTGGGTTAATTTTTTTTAACATTGTATCTCCGAGACAAGAAAATCTTGACAACGTATGGATCCTTCAAAAAATAAAAGATTCAAAAAAGATTCAAAATCAGTTTTGATTTCTTATGTAGGTTGACTAGTGTATCAGCTACCAATGGTCGGTTTCAGTTGAAATAGGCAAATTTTAAAATTTTCACAAGTCTTTGTTTCAAACTCTGACAAAATATCAAAATCCTTCGGAGTGAAATTTTTTTTAATTGAAGTTTAAATCGACTAGGGAAAGTTTTTAATTTTTATAGAAGTTCCTCCATTTTCGTATTTTTTACCGTTTTTCCCTGCTCGAGAGAGGGGAGATCAACCCGAACACTCTTCCCCTATAAGACTGTGTATGGGTCCAATCTTCTGTATTAGGAATCAGCATCCAGAACAAAAAAACAAGGGAGTAGAGTTCAAGATTTGGATTAAGATCGAAGATCTACATTATGAAAGAAAAATAATATTAACATGGTACTGGAACCAGTGTAGAGGTCCGGATCAAGGTGATATCCGTCATCTAATAAAGGATCAGAATAGAGAGCCCAGAACTAGGATCAAGATCCAATATCTTGAATCAATAACATGATCAGAAATTAAAATCAGTATATCTGAATCGACAGAATGATCCGAATCAGAGTTTATTATTGAAATCCAAAATGCATGTTCAGGAAATAAGATCAAATTCGGGATCATGCGGAAGGATCAATTTTAGCAACTTGATAGAGGATCTAGATGAGAGGCTAAAATATAGTTCAGGGTTTAGAACAGGTATGTCAAAATGGGGGTCAACTTCAATGCCCAGCCATTCCAGAAATTTTAACAAAAAAAAATAGTAACTATCGATTTTGATGTTCCACCACACATTACATGGTATGTTACATTTTTCAACTTATTTTGGTAACGGCCGGTCTGGCCCAAAAAATTTTGGACGAGTTTGACATGCCTGGTTTAGATTAATGATCAAAGTTTTTAATGCGGAATGAATACTTCGTCAGAATGTATGGAAATGAATTATAAAATTGTTCCTGATTTGAAATTTTGAAATTGTATAGAAATTTTTGTACAAAAAACAGCAATTGCAAAACATTCTATTAAGGTTAATCATCTATCTAGCTATCGAAAAAAGCAATTTTATGTAATCAATAATCAGCCAGTCATTCTTTTTGTTTTGTTATACATATGTTGTATTATAAGCATGTGAAGTAAATTATTGAAAAAGCTCCACAATTTGAATTCAAAATTATTTATTTCAATATATATTATATATTTCAAATTTTTTAAAGTGTCGAATTGCAACCAGGTTAAACCTAATTTCTGACAAAAGTAAATATCTTATACTTCCAAAATCCATTCAGCTTTAGGTCGGTAACAGTAACAAAACTCAAAACCGGCGACCACTCATAATTTTGTGAGAAATATTATTACACTTTCCTTAATGCAGAACCCACGTCTCGTAGGATTGAGCATCGTTTACATATTTTCATACAGAGATTATTGCAAAAAGAAGCACAAAAATGCCACCACACAAATGCGAATTCCTGCTACCCACTTGCTTTTGCCAAGTACCAATTTCAGCAGATTTTAGTTATGATACTATCTGGTTTTTTGTCTGCGTTCATATTTAGATGGGAAGACGAAGCAACACACCCAGAACTGCAGGATGCAGATGCGCTTCGGAGTTCACCAGAGACCATGTTGAAGTGGTGAGAAACAGCGTTATGGTTTGGAAAACCTCCCCAGGATACAGACACGGAGGACAGGATTCAAAAGAACCGCGCTCGCTAGAAAGATGCATGCGTTAAGAGGATTTGGGGCCAAGTGGGGCGAAGCGAAGCAAAAACAGGATCAAGCTGTGAGTTTGTGTGATAAACTGAAGAATAAATATGTTCCAGGAAAGTGTTTTTCGTTTTGTCGAGAAGCGTCTCCTTAACCTGCAAATAGTAGGTAGATATGTGCAACTACCAACCGAATTATGGAAAAAAAAGAGTGGAAGCTACAGGCCAGGCCATGGCAGAGATCTGTGGAGAAGAAACAGTCTGAGTTGACGTGTTTATGCATCGCCACTGTCACCGAGGCGTCCGTTGTCGTTTCGTTTGCTGAGTGGCTGAGAATTGAGTGGGTGGTTAAGTTTTCTTATTAGAATGCATTCCCGGGGAGGGCGCCAGAGCAGCCGAACCGGAGTTGTTTTGGAAAATTGAGGGACAGAATTAAATGGAGGCTTATAATTTTGTGCTACTAAATTTTGTTCATGGTTTGTAAAAACTTAGAGTTCAAGGCGATTTCTCTTAACTACAAAACGTCAATGTTTATCTGGCATCGCTGATTGCCCGTCTCATAAATTCCAACGAAACACTAAACATTCAAAACCTCTTTTGTAGTCCTTTGACTCATATTTATGATAATTAAAACCAATTTTTTGTTCCTCATGTAAGTTTTGTGTTTGTTGAACAGTGAAAAGTTGATTCAGACATCCCCTTCTGACGTAACTCGTGACACAAAATTTGAAACCTGAATGTCTGAACTCAAAACTAAGATAGAGGCGCCAAAAACAACGGCTTAACAAAGATGATGGATATGAGTAAGTTGTCAACCAAGATAAGCTCAGAAACTATTTGAATGTTTGATGTTTTATCTTGAGCTTGAATTCACGCATAGCCGTCGTTTTAGTTGGCTAGCAATGTAAAGCATGGATCATCTTTAATCTAGCTAGACGATCTGTTTATTATACCATAGCGCTCCTAGTAGTCGAATTTGAAATGTTTTGACAGTACTTTGTTTTGGAATGTTTCCTCTATCAGTCCTGAAAATTTCATTACGATTCGTTCTTTTTCAAAAAAGTTACTCGTGGTGGATTTTGTCGAAAAGAACATAAATCCAGCCAATTGCCCTCAATTCCACCCTATCGGAAATATTGGGCAATTGTCAAGCAGAAGATGAAGAAGAATGGCAGGACGACTCGGGATGCAACAGAGATGAAGAGATTGTGGAGCAAAATGGCCGCTGAGATCAGCGAATAGGGTGTCCAAACTATGACGAGTGGTATTCGACGAAAAGTTCAAAATTTTATCAAAACCACATCAGAATTTTTTTTATTATTTTTTCTTTAAGTCGCGATTAAAAACCTACATATAGAGTGCATAACATTTTTATTTCTTTTATATAGCTTTGAGATAGACCTGTTTTAATGCGTCCAAATTTATTATGATCTATGCTTTATTGGCTTATATAGTTATAGCCTTAATTTTAATAGACCGTATAATCAGTTTCATGCTAAAAGTCGTCCCCAAAGTTCCAGGTCGGTCATTTCTTTCGGATTCCGTAACAATTTAATAATTCGGGAGCAGTAGGTTGTCAACCTAAGGTCCCTATCCCGCGTTGAGGCTGCCATCTTGGACTTAGCTGGCGGGAGCCGCATTTCATAAATTTAGCCGCTCGCTGCGAGACTGACGTTGTTTGAGCTGCCCCTGATCTGGAAAACAGACGTTTTGTTGTTGTTGCAGGCCGCCCCTAACCTTGAGAACTCTCTCAGTTTGCATGCGACCAAAGCATCCTTCGGGGTTGGGTACCCTTTCTCCGCTTAGGTTACTTGCATCCCAGCCGGCACCACGGGAAGGTTGAGATGATAGGAGTTGTGAATAAGAGGTGATACGAGCACATTACATTTTTCTTCTTAAGTACTGTTCAAAGTCTTATTGTTGATTATATTTAACCATCCTTCCCGATCTGGTTGAACTTCCTTGAGATTAATGACTTCTACAATCTTGGGACGGCTCGCTTGCGGATAACCTTTCTTGCACTTGAGATTGTTGGTCGGAGGGCTACTTTCGTAATCGGCAGGTTTGAACGAACCAGTCTTCCCATCAAGCGTTTATCAGGCGAAGGGTCTTGACTCGCTGCGTGGAGTATTTCTTGCTTGAATGAGTTCTAACTAACTTGTACATACCGATCAGCTAACCTATTTATATGGGAAAAATTCGGACTGGATGTTAGATGTTCGAAACCCCAATCATTAGCAAGTTTGCGAAACTTTTCTGAGCTATATTGTAGACCGTTCTCCGATTCAACGATTCTTGGTATTCCGTGCACTGAAAATCATGTTTTCATTTCCAAGATGACAGACTCAGACGTAGGATCCCATAGTTTTTTTTTAAATCGAAGAAGTTGGAGTAACTATCTACGATGACCACGTAGTCTGCGCCTCGAAAATTGAACAAATCCGAAGCAACTGTTTAGGAAGGCAACTCAGGAACAGCCTTTAAAGTAATTGTGCTTTTCGTATTGTAGCGCTGATGACGTTGGCAGATGCTGCATCCTTCAACCAGATTCTGGATATCGGTTTTCATATTTACCCAAAAAACGACCTGCTTTATCGCCGGATACAGTACTGAATATCAGAGTGACCGCAGTGAACTGTGTTCAACATTTTCTTCCTCAATCCCAGTGGCACTATCACCTGATTAGATTTGAATACCAGCCCTTCATAAACAGCTAACTTATCTCTAAAGCACCAATACTTTTTAGCTCCAGAGGAACATCTTCTTTTAGATCTGGCCAGCCTCGTAAATTTACCTCCTTCAGAGGATTGTGGTCCCGTTCGTTTTTGAGTGCTTTCCCGTAGATATATTCGGCAAGCAAATCTAATAGCTGCTGCTTCTTTTTCTATTTGAAGGTAGTTCATTTCAGCCTTGGACAAAGTTTTAGAAGCGTAAGCAACTGGTTTTCCTTCTTGCATGAGCATAGCTCCCAATGCATTCAAACTGGCGTCCACTTAAAGAACAATGGGAAGATTGGCGTCATAAAATGCCAGTACGGGTTGGGAGATCATGAGTTTTTTCATTCTCTGGAACGCAAGTTCCTGTTCCCTTTCCCAGGATCAAGCAGCGTCTTTGGAGAGTAGCGTTCGTAGCGAGGCAGTTATAGCCGACAAATTCGGAACAAATGTGACCAGATTTGTAATTATCCCCAACGCCCGCTGCAGCTGCAATTTGTTGGATGGTGTTTTGAGCTTTAAAACAGCTGTCAGCTTATCAGGATCTGCCATTAGACCTGATGTCACAAGATGCCCTAGGAATTTTACCTTCGGTTTGTTAAATATGCATTTTTCTTCATTTAACTTTAAACCGGAAGCAATGATGTGGCTTATAACTTCCTTGGTGATTAATTTCGGGTGAGACTCGTTCTCGGCATGTATCAGTACAACGTCAACTGAACCCTAAACTACATCTATCCCTTCCAAAATATCTTGCATTACCTTTTGGAATACTTCTGGTGATGATGCCAAACCAAAATGGAACCGTTTGCAACAGTGCCTTCCCCACGGAGTACCGAATGTGAGGTATTTGAATGTTCTTTCTGTGACACGAATCTGCCAAAACCCTTTTTTTGCAGCCTAATATGGAGAAACATTCTGGCAGAAATTTCCTCCATTGTCGTTAGCGGGTGATGACGTCTTAGCAAATTTTGATTGAACTGTGATGTATAGATTCTTAATTTGTTGTTACGGTGAACTAAAACCATGGCACTTACTTCTGGTGTAGGCTCATGAACCCTTTCGATGACTCCCAGTTTCTGCATAGCGTCAAGTTCTTTCTAAACTTGATTCCGAATACTGTGTGGAACGTGCCTGGCTGGTCGACTTTCCCACTGTACGTTTTCTACTAGGTCGATGTCATAAAAGTAGACCTTTAAACAACCAAGGCCGTCGTACACCTCGACGTCATCTGTTCCGAGGGAGTCGATTCAAGTTATCAGATTTTGCGCTATGCATTTTTTCCTGCCGAGTAATGATATTACACGTTAGTCGCTCCTCGACCACTTTGAACATAAGCCGGGACTGATTTTGCTTTACGGTGCAAACTGGGTCAACTTCCCCTAGAACTTGCATCTTGTGAGTAGAGAACGTCAGCAACCACTTTGTTGGCGAGGGTTTGAGCTGCAACAGGTCCAATTTCTCTACCATCCAAAGTGGGAGAACATTGCAGTGGGCACCAGTATCTAATTTCACTGAAACCTTGCTGATATTAACTTTCACTGTTTCAAACTAATCTTCTTCTTCATCCAAGGCTTCCAGTGCACCGATGAACAGCTCTTCTTCTAAACTTTCACCACTCTCATTTTCGGCCAACACTGCGTGGATCGTTTTTGATTTCTTGACGGGACAATAAGTGGCGAAGTGTCCACTGCGGCCACAAGTATGGCATTCCTTTCCGTATGCAGGATACATAGACTTTATATGATTTCTTCCACACTTTTCACACTGTATGTTTTCATCATTCTCCTATCTCTGTTTGTTTAATATCATGTCCACTTTTCTGTCACTTTTACTTTCTAGTCTTCTGTCCATTTTCAAGACTTCTACTTTTTCAGCTACTGCGACGGATACCATCGCTTGGGTTGGGAGTCAACTCATGGTACCGACTCATTTCAATTGTTTTGTCCAAGGTCAATGAGTCATCCAGAAGTTGCGGCACAAGTTTGGTGAATTTTAAACCAATTATGATCCTATCTTTATCCAGGGAATCGTGCAACTGCACGAAGTCACACTTGTTTGCTTGTTCTTTCACTCGCGTTATGAAAGTTTCTGTCAACTCATCTTTGTTTTGAGAAATTTGGTTGAACACGTAACGTATATCACACATGATTTGGGGATAAAATATTCATCAAACTTGGCCTTTATCACTACTAGATTATTTTCTTCTTCCGGCGTAAGATTGAATGTATCAAAGATACGAATGCAATCCGCCCCAATCGCTGTCATGAAAGTTGCCACTTGCACTTGGCTTTAATCCTGCTACCTCTGCGGCCGCCATTTTGTCTCCTACTTTCCCGAAAACTTTGCGATCGAATTTCTTGATATTTTCACAGCCATTTTCCGTAAAATCGACTATCTACACGATCCTCGCACTGTGTTTCACGCAATCACGAAACTGTTTCACAAGCCTTTATTCATTAAAAAACAGTTTTTTTCTGCTTATTAGAAGCCACAGCTTCTGACACTATGTAACGTAGGTGAATATCTGGTGTGTTTATTGTAAGTTCAAGATACATGTAATAATAGGTACAGAGGAAACTAAGATACATAAAAACATCATAAATTACAGTCCCGAAGAAAGGAGACATGACAGAGTGCTGTAACTGGCGAGGCATAACGTTGATCTGTACAACCCTCAAACTACTCTGCAAAGTGATCCTGAACAGGATCCAAGAGAATATCGACGCTACACTCCGACAGCAACAAGCTGGATTCCGATCCGGACGATCATGTGTGGACCACATCACAACGCTACGAATCATACAAGAACAAATAAACGAATTCCAGGACTCTCTTCTGCTGGTGTTTGGTGGACTAAATCATGAAAACGTCTATGCGGCTCTAAGGCGACGAGCAGTCCCAGGAAAACTAGTCCATCTCAACGAGGCATTTTCGTGCAAGGTCTTACACGATGGTGTCTTGTCCGATCCAATCCCGATAGCTGCTAGAGTGACACAGGGATGTATCTTATCACCGCTACCTTTTCTAATCGTAATGAATGAGATTCTGACTGGTTCGATTGACTGTGCACCGAACCGAGGATTGTCGTGGAGTCCTTCAACAATGGATCAACTGAACGATCTTGACCCGGCAGACGATATAGTTTTGCTCGCCCAAACACAACCGGATATGCAGAGCAAACTTGACGACCTCACCGAAAGCTCCAGAAATCAGGTCTCAAAGGCAATGTCGGAAAGACCAAGTCGATGGAGATCAACACAGGAAATACCTCCAGTTTTATGGTAGCTGGTCAACAGCTTGAGAATGTGGAGTGCTTCCAGTATCTTGGTAGCCAGATAACTCCTGATGCGAGTCTCCGCAACATCTGGCATTCACATCAGATATCTATACGAACGAAAATTCGAATTTTCAACTCATATGTCAAATCCGTATTGCTGTACGGATGCGAAACATGGTGCAACGACGACAAAACTGTAAGTATTTGTAAACCACTGCCTGCGGAATGTCACCCGCGCTTAACGGTCAGGCAACTGGATCTCAAATAAGAAACTACATCGCCGGTGTCATCAAAAGGCGCTAGAAATCGAGATTTGGGAACGTTAGTGGAGATAGATTGGGCACACGCTGTGAAGATATGATAACGAGATTTGCAGATAGGCCCTTCAATGGAATCCAGAAGGACATCGAAGAAGAGGCAGACCCAGAATCTCGTGTCGGCGAAGCCTAGCTGCCGAAATCCGATCTTGATTCTAAAAATAGTTGCTCTAAAATAGGTCAAAATAACAAAGTTAGATTTTTGGAAGTTACCATATACCGAACGTTGTTTTTATATAATTCAAAATTTATAACAACGATAGAGTTGGCAGAGCAACTATCCAATGGATTTCAGCCTTCCTCTCCTGGGTAAAAGATTTCTCCGCCTCTGGCTCATCACTCTAACCAATTGCATGAGACTAACTGACGCGTACCGAGCAAAAACAGACACTATAGCACCATCAGCTGTTGATGAGATGCATGTATGCATTCGCTCAGTTAGGAGTGTAAGCAGACAAGCAGAGTCGGGAGCAGGAACGGTTTCAGGGAAACGTCTGACTGTTTTGATACAATTGCGGGAAGGTTCACGACGACGGAGTTGGGGCACCAGTAGCAGTGCTGCAGGAAAATGGGCGCCCACCTCTGGCTACATCCGGCAAGCTTCCAACCGGAGACATTGGAATAATATCTACTGCACGGAGGTTTCCAAGGTACATGTGACTGTGGGTGGGATGATATGAAGATATATTTGCATAATATCACTTTCTTTCCATTATCACTTGCCACAGACGTTTCAACAAGGTCGAAGGCTATACATTAGGTACGGATCATGTGGGGGGAATTTGGGTTGGAAAAGGGACAAAAAACGCTTCTGGAAAGTGTGTTTCGTTGAATTTATGTTTTGATTTGGCATTTGGTCAGTTTATCGAGTAGAACTAATTCCTGCAAAGTAAAGGCTCGTATGAATCGGAACAACATCTGGCACGAAGGAGAATTACATCTTGGAAATAATTATACCATCATAAGGAAATAAATTCTTTCCTCGACAGTGGATAGAGATTCTTAAGTTTTTACATCTATTTTACACAAGTTTAGCATCGCAATTTTCTTTATCTTCTTGACAGATGATGTGGAAAAACTTGTCTGTGAGATGATTATACTAGATGTTACAGGGAATTACAGAGAAAGTATTTTTCAATAATTTGTGGACAATATCCGTGACAGTGCTATTGTTCATCTTTTCCTATATAGAAGTGTTACCTTAACACATTTCCATAATTTGATTTCTTATTGGTGGATTAACCCTCCTCTGTTCCCAAAATTTGTATCCGTTAAAGTTATTGGAGTGTCAATTTAACTATTCTGACTAAAATCGCTATCCTCCATTTATTCTCAACCGATTCATACAAAATCAACAGCTTTACAAACTTCGTAAAGTATATCAAATAAGTTTTAAAAACAATATTCAGCTACAACACTTAAGTTTTTCATTATTCCAAGCCTAAGAAAAAATATCCACATTTAGATACGTATGTTCAGTGTTATGTCTTCATTTTTCTTTCTTATACAGTTTTTCTTTCTTTTTTTTTTCTTTGTTTTTGTGGGATTTTAAACATTTTTTGTTTTATTCGTCCCATCAATAATATTTTCTCTGTTTTGTTATTAATCATTACAAAGTTATATAATGAAGTCTCTCAAGTCTTTTTAGCCAAATGTCATGAGATCGTATCTCGTTCACAGCAGAGTGCTCTTCCTGTGTGTTGGTTTAAGCATTTATAATTTTCTAGCCATCAGATCTTTGAAAGATGTACGCTTTAGTGTTAAGTAAATTTCTTCAAAGAAACATGAAGTTTCGCTGAGATCCTATATTGTATATTTTTCCAAGTCTCTAAGAGAACGTACCTATTCATAAATTAACATCTTTTCAATAAACCAGATAATGAATTTCAGGAATCTTCAAACAAAAAGTCATCAGTTAAAATGTTTAACAGTTGCCTTTGTTTGGTCAGTACTTCAATTGAGCCAGATTCTATTACAATTACGTTCTGATGAACACCATCATTCCGTCGTCGTCATCGCATGCAGATGATGAAGCCCAGGGATCACCCGGGATTATTGGTTCAAAGGATGTTATTTGTTTGTTCGTACAGCAGGTTCTGGGCTAGGGCTAGAAACTGAATAAGGACTCTCCCCAAAGAATGGTTTTACAAATAGCAGGGTAGGATGGAACAGTCTGATTCTCGATCCCGGAACATTCATGGAGTGGATTGATGCATGTCGTTCACCATATGGTTTTGGTCATCATCAGCAAACCTAATGGAGAGTAGGTGGATTTCCCATTCACAAAGAATATGGATGGTTGGAACAAAGCGCAATGAATGGGACCCCGAACTTAGCCCTCAATGGAAAAGTACTCACGCCCAACACAGACACGCACACACACACAACCACAGTAACAAACAGAAACACACAAAGACAGAAGCACAGTTTCAACAAGCTGCAATCAATCGAATTGTGGTGAGTGGTTTATTGCTCTCTGGAAGTGCATGCTGATGGATACCGATGCTAAATTGTCTATTTATTGATGCTGTGACCATCATGAAAGATTTCAGAATAATTTGCAATTGATGAATTTATTGTTTTCCGTGTTGCGTTTTGCTGACGCATCGATGTGTGTAAAAATGAGAGTGAATGCAAAGATGTTTGCCAATAATTTAGAACAAATTTAAGGCAACTATTTTGAATTCTCAAAATATTCGTCAAATCATAAAAAAAAGCATGGGTATATCACTGCTATGAATTTGATACAACGAAGAGATTTGAACAAAAATTTATCGTTACAAGCTCGAAACTTATCTACGAATAAAAACTATTACAAATCATAATACAATTTAAACTCTACTTGTATAAAATAAAGTGTTGAATTTTTTTAAATTTTTTATGTTTATTATCTCGATCTTTCTACTCGATTCTACTTAAACCGCAATATTTGATTTTATTCAGAAAATACTTTTTGAAAATGTATTGCATTTAAATATTGCAGTATACAGGAAAAAATAAACCCCATTTGTAACTTATTTCAAAGATGAACAGATGTGCAAGCTCTAAACCTATGTAAATTTTAAACAAGCCAATGAAAATACAGCAGGGGCAATGTCATCCGTGATGCCGTTGAATGGTTCCGAATGAACTTTTGAAGTAGGTACCTCATTTTCTAAAGGTACATCCACAAATCAGACTCTGCTCCTATGATGAACTTCCTTGGAGGTGAAATTATCGCCATAAGAGTCTATGCCGAACCGGCATTAACAAGTTTTTAATAACTGGCATTGCCCCACCATCGCAACCGCATAGCTTATGTCTGAAAGAAACCAAATAAAACATATCCCATATCCTTTCACAAGACAAAACAGGATGGAAACAGTCCGCCAGCAAGGATATTGTCGATTGATGTACCGAGCCCTGTGTGTGTATGTAAACCGGCCGTCTACAAAAAACATAAGCAACGAACAACGAAAAACAAATTTCGGATGGAAATCGGCAAAGACCCAAGCGACGAAAAGGAACTAGCGATTGGAAACTTGGAACATGGAACTGCCGATCTTTAAATTTTGTGGGCAGTACCCACGTGCTCTCCAACGAATTGAAGAGCCGCAAATTCGACATCGTAGCGCTGCAGGAGGTATGCTGGAAGGGCTCCACGGTACGAACGTACCCAGATGGTCGTGCCATCCACCAGAGCTGCGGCAACACACGCGAGCTTGGAACAGCTTTTATAGTGATGGGAAAGATGCAAAAGCGCGTGATCGGGTGGTGGCCGATCAACTCACGAATGTGCCGGTTGAGAGTCAAGGGCCGGTTCTTCAACATCAGCATCATCAACGTGCACAGCTCCACCTCGGAAGTACCGGTGACGACAAAGACGAACTTTACGCGCAGCTGGAGCGTGAATACGACCGTTGCCTAAAACATGATATCAAGATCGTCATCGGGGGTTTTAATGCTCAGGTCGGCCAGGAGGAGGAATTCAAACCGACAATTGGAAGGTTCAGTGCGCACCAGCTGACCAACGAAAACGGCCTTAGACTTATAGATTTCGCCGCCTGCAAACGAATGGCCGTACGTAGTACTTTTTTTCCAACACCGTACCAAACGCAATCACAGATCGACCACGTTTTGATTGACAGCCGGCACTTCTCGGACATCATCGACGTCAGATCATGTCGAGGCGCCAACATCGAGTCAGACCATTATCTGGTGATGGTGAAAATGCGCCCAAAACTCTCCGTAGTGAACAACACACGCAACCGGCGCTCGCCTCGGTTAAATATCGCACGACTGAAGCAACTTGAGGTCGCGGCAGACTACGCGCAATCGGTCGAAGCAGCGCTGCTGGCAGAGGGCGAGCTTGACGAAGCCCCTCTCGAGGACTGTTGGGATACCATCAAAACAGCCATCAACAGTGCTGCGGAGAACGTCATCGGTTATGTGGAGCGATCTCGACGGAACGACTGGTTCGACGAGGAGTGTAGGAGAATGATGGACGAAGAGAATGCCGCGCGGGCGGCAGTACTGCAAAGAGGCACCCGTCGAAATGTGGAAAATCACCGACAGTGGAAGAGGCAGCGAGTTCGACTTTTCCAGGAGAAAAAGCGCCGTCTGGAGGAGGAGGAGCTCGAGGAGCTGGAGCAGCTGCATCGTTCCCAAGAAACACGAAAGTTCTATCAGAAACTCAACGCATCCCGCAAATGCTTCGTGCTGCAAGCCGAAATGTGCCGGGATAAGGACGGGGGTATCCTTACGGACAATCGTGAGGTGATCAAAAGGTGGAAGCAGCACTTCGATGAACACCTGAAGCGCGCACATGAAGGAGATCAAGATGGTGGGGGAAGGTACATCGCAGGCGTAGCCAACGACGAAGAGGAGCCACTCCCAACGATGAGTGAAGTTAAGCCATTCGCCAGCTGAATAGAAACAAGTCGGCTGGGAAGGATGGCATCGCAGCTGAACTCATCAAAATGGGCTTGGACAGGTTGGCCGATTGCCTACACCGGTTGATAGTCCGGATCTGGGACATAGAACAGCTACCGGAGGAGTGGAAGGAGGGGGGTAATATGCCCCATCTACAAGAAGGGCGACAAATTGGACTGTGAGAACTACCGAACGATCACTGTCCTCAATGCCGCCTACAAAAGTGTTGTCCCGAATCCTACTCCGCCGCCTAACACCACAAGCAAACAGATTCGTGGGAAGTCATCAGGCCGGCTTCATGGAGGGACGGTCTACGACGGACCAGATATTCATATTACGGCAAATCCTCCAAAAATGCCGTGAACACCAAGTCCCTACGCACCATCTATACATCGAGTTCAAAGCCGCATACGACACGATCGACCGTAACGAGCTATGGAAAATCATGGACGAGAACGGCTTTTCCGGGAAGCTGACCAGACTGATCAAGGCGAAGATGGATGGAACGCAGTGCTGTGTGCGTATTTTGGGTGAATTGTCGAGTTCATTCAAAGCGCGCAGGGGGCTTCGAAAAGGTGATGGTCTATCCTGCATGATGTTCAACGTGGCGCTAGAAGGTGTTATTCGACGAGCGGTGGATGAAATGCGGGGCACGATTTTCAACAGATCCAGTCAACTTATCTGCTTTGCCGATGACATTGATATAGTCGGCAGATCATCTGCGGCGGTGGAAGAGATCTACCGAAAACCGAAACGCAAAGCAGGAAGGATTGGATTGATGATTAATACGTCCAAAACGAAGTACATGCTGGCCTGCGGATCCGAGACCGACCGAACCCGCTTGTCCAGTAATAACAAGGTCACGATCGATGGCGACGAGCTGGAGATAGTCGAAGACTTTGTCTATCTCGGCTCACTGGTGACCGCAGATAATGACACTGACCAGCCGTGAGATTCGGAGGCGAATTATCAGAGGAAGTCGTGCCTACTATGGACTCCACAAGCAACTGCGGTCGAGAAGACTTAGCCCTCGCACGAAGTGTAACCTGTATATGACGCTCATTAGACCGGTTGTTCTCTAGGGCACGAGACATGGATTTTGCTCGAGGAGGACCTGCGTACACTCGAGGTTTTCGAGCGACGAGTGTTAAGAACCATCTTTGGCGGCGTACAGGAGAACGGAGTGTGGAGGCAAAGGATGAACCACGAGCTCGCGCGACTCTACGGCGAACCCAGTATCCAGAAGGTGGTGAAAGCTGGCTGGATACGCTGGGCGGGACATGTTGCGAGAATGCCGGACGACTGTCCTGCAAAACAGGTGTTCGCTACAAATCCGGTAGGAACGCAACGAGCGAGGTGGTTAGACCAAGTGGAGCGTGATCTGGCGAACGTGGGGTGCCCGAGGAATTGGAGAACGGTTGCCATGGACCGAGTAAATTTTAGGAATTATGTTCGTCAAGTTATGTCGTGGAATGGAATACTATGTAAATAAATAAAAATAAATAATAACCGGCCATACGGCAGACGGCCAATGCTTTGTATTATTTTGGTAATCTGCGGAGGCAGAAGGACTATGCCAATAAACTTTTGTTTGCTAACCGACTCAGATGGTGCAATGGGTAAGATATCGGACTGGCAAGCCAAGATGAGATGTTGCAGTGAGTTCGATTCTCACTATATTTTTTTAGGATGAATTATCCAATGGGATGAAAATCCCTTAAAATTTTGTTCTTGTTTCGCTTGAATGTAGGGGTCATGCATCATTTTGCTTAAGAGCTCGTGTCTTTATGCCAGTAGTGCTTTTCTAATCAGAGATTTGCTTAATAGGCATTTGATATTTGCAAACCTCTTCTATGGGTATAGAGAGAATATTAGTTGACTATTGAAAAAAATAAAGATTCACCCTTAGTTATAGTTTATTTTGAATTTTCTGGGAATCAGTCATTTTTTTTCATTTAAGCCTCATGAGCCCGTATAAATGAAATGAAATTGAACCAGTTTTCCATTCAGAAAGTTTGATCACATGCATATCTGTTCTATCAGTTTCATCCGGAACAATCCGACAGTGTTCGGTTGCTGCCTAGTAGTCGTTCCATTCCAATTAAACAATTCACTATGGAACTAAGCAGCATAGACCGGTTTAAATACAAAGAACCATCGTCATATTGGTAGTAGTTTTTTCCCCCAAAGCTTCCGAATAGTTAGTCTGCTGAAGTAGAATTTTTAATTAATTTTTTCATATACGCTGTGGCTTTTCCGGCAAATGCCCGACTACTGCTGTTGGGTAGCTAGACGGGTTTTCTGCCGACTTGCCAGCGTTATTATGTGCCAATACGTCCAAATGCCACGTGGTCCAATTCATGGGTATTCGATTTTCCGCAGAGGAAAGCGTGGAAAAAAAAATTGCAGCATCGCCGATCCACTGGAAGCGCCAACGACGAAGCGCCTGGCCCGGTGTCGACTGGATAACTGGAATGAAATTTTTACCCCACGGCTTCCGTTTGAATTTCCAAGCATCAAAGCCGAAACCCCGACGACGAAGGTGTACACGCTGCTTTTTAAATTAATCTCGGTAAAGTGACGTTTCGAAATTAAAATATTGACAAACTGGGATGTCGAACAGGTTGGAAAGTAGGTAGGTATGCAGAGCACAAGCAAATGGTGCCTGTTGTTTGGTGACATGCTGCTTATTTGAGTAATTGAGAGATTGCTCGCGGTTTTTTTCTGCGTAACCTCTTCTGCTTATACCTCAATTGCCTTGAGCTATTTGTTATTCGGATTCATCCAGCAAACATTTTCTGGTCGCTTTTAAAAGCAAATTCATTTACAAACTGAAAACAACTTAAAAGAAAGGGGGGTATTTGTTATATTTGGTTTTAAGCCTCTCCGACGTCAAAATAAAGGGCTCTCTTAAAACTGTGAAACAAAGCTTAACAAAAAATTGGAAAATCACTTGAATTATTTGAAAACAAATTTATCATTTTAATATATGTACAAATAGAAGAAAGGAGCATTAAGGGCAGACAGACGATTCTGTATCAACCTGTCTTTGCGGAAAAAAAGGATACCGTCAAACGGGGCATCATGAAACAGCGGGGTCAGATGCAACATTTAATATAATACCACACTGAATCAATTTTTAATTTAATGTTTTGAATTTAAGTTATCTTTTAATGATTACAAAATAATGATGACATAATTTCTCGCATCTCAAGCTAGTTTTTTGAAGTATTTTATTTTTATATAAAATTTGAAAAATCGAGCAACCAATGTACAAATTTTATCATTTTTCGATGTCTTAAAAAACATTACCCAGTATGACGGATTGGCTTGATAATGTTACCTACAAACTTTTGACTTGTTTACTCATACTATACCAACACTTTTGG
>NW_026598349.1:0-32879 GCF_029784155.1 Uranotaenia lowii | reverse complement strand
TCCATCGGGAACATGAATCAACTGGAGAACCGTCAGCCGCTAGTTCAGGTGGCCGTGTGGACACTCGGCGAGTACGGAGAAGCGGGCCATTTCGATGGTAAGTTACAGCATTCTGTTCTGTTTGCTTGGCTTCTTCAGCACTTCACCAATTTCCTCTTTTCGTTCTTTCTAACACAGAGAACGAGCTAATCGAGCATTATCGGCAGCTTTTGTGGGCTCCGCAGCTTTCCATCACTACCAAGCAGTACATTCTGGTGTCCCTGGCGAAAATCAGCGTCCGCATGGAGCATTGTACCGCGTAAGTACCTACACCTACTTTCTCTGGACTTAATCTATTCACCACACGGCCGGCCGTCGTAGTCGGTGCGAGCAGGTGAACTATTAGATTTGACATCTAGGGTTGTCAAATTTTTTTGGGAAATCTGATAATTGATATCGTTCCTTAAATGAGGAAAAGAACTCAACGGTTTGCCGTCAACATTCTCAAAATTTTAATTAAATTTTTGTCAATTTTGCCCTGATGATTATAATTTTTTCCGGATTTGTTCGTATTTCGTTTTTGTTAAACATTTGTCGATTCATATGGGCCTATTTGAATAATATAAGGCTTGGCAAATGTCAGTCAGTTTGAACACAAAGCTATTTGATAGCCTATTGATCAATATTATTCCATAAGCAACATTTTATGAAGTCTTTTATACAGCGGATATTTACGGGGTTTTAGCAGCTAAAAGTGGTTTTGAATAGTAGACATTTTAGTTCATCTGTGGTTTAGGTCTTCAAAGAAATATATAACGAGAGGCCCGACTTGCTTCCGGTTTTAAGCAGGTGGCTTAAGCGCCACTTACGTTTGGAAGACCACCTACCATTTCTTATTTTGCCCAGCTGATGAGACTCGGTCGAGTGTTCCTTTTTATTCCCTATTTTGGGAAAGAAGCGGAAGGGACTCTAAAATGGGATCCGTACTTCGACCCTTAAGGGCCGCCCTGAAATCGAGACAAAACCCGGGAGAATTTCGTTGAAATGAGAGTTAGCTGTTCGTTACGAAAGCAAGCTAGGGGTGCTAATCATTTGACGGGATCAAACCCCTTTAGGGGAAAGGTTTCCTAAATGGGCCTATCGGGTTAAATGACCCTACGGCTGTTTGATGAAATGGCTGACTGGGCAGCTTACCTGACCACTGCATTTTGAGGGTGATACGCTTAGAACATAAGGCAAGAAAGAATTTTATGAATTCACAAATTCAAAAAAATTTAAAAAATCATACAAGGTTTTGATAAATTCTGATGTAATATTTCGACTTTTAAAAATTATACGTAAAGAAGCTTAAAACAAAAACTAGGATGGTTTTTGTTTCTTATTCAAATGAACTTAAGAAATTAAACATATTTCAGCTTTTGTGGAGGTTTAATAATGATTAAATAGTGAAATAATAGAGTGTTTTTGTATGCCCCCATCATGTTTGTAAAATGCCTCCATCCTTAAATAACAGGTTAAATATAATAAATAAATGATTTTTATCATTGAACCTTCAAATCTAAGCTCTGAATAACATCTTTAGAGAGAATTGAAGATCTAAAAACAGATTTGATAAAGTTTTTCTCATGGATGAACTGCCTCCATAGTATGGCAACCCTAACTTTTGTTTTCTTCCATAAAATTTTAATATACATAGATTTTTATAAAACTTCAACTTTGTCGTACGGAAATTATTACTTTCTAGCAGTTTCAATGAAATTATACGGAAATATTTCCCAAAAAACAGAAATTTTGTTCAAAACATAAATAGGCGCATTTAACCCGCACGGTTTGAGGTTCGGCATTTTAGACAACACTTACAATAAAATCGTTTTCTCGGAAACAGAAGAAAATTTTAACATAAAAATTACTACATTTTATAGAAAACAGATGCCTGCACACGTGTATCTAGTTTTTGTACACATATCCGATGTGGTATTTGATTAAATCTGTTTTCTGTTTAATAGGCGCATATAGCCCGCTCCTCCCCTACCTGGACCAAAAAAGAAGGAAATCGATTGGATTCGCGGCCAATCTCCGCAGCAAAGAAACAAGTAATAAATCCCGAACAACGAACAGCGTGTGACTCCATTTCCAGTTGCCAGTCGATCATCGCAAAAGTAGTCGCTATTTAATTACAATAATTTAATTCGTTTTATTGTCTTTAATACTGTTTAGTCCTAAACGATTTTCCCTCTTTCTACACCTACCTAGCAGTGCATTTTGGTGGAGACGCTTGGTTTTTAATAGCTTAACGATTTTGCGTAGAATAAATCATTCGATTTTTGTTTTTTTTTTCGATTTTTCCACCTTGTGAAAAGGTGGAAACTTTTTTCGGTTCGCCAGTCCAAAAAACACGATTTTTCACCAGAAAGTGCCACTTCGTTCATCTGGCTCAACAGAGACGGTTAAAGCTGCGAAAACATAAATATAAGAAACGCTAGAGCATATGGGTGGGCTGATAATGAGTACTCACTTCTGATCCTGCCTCCTCTAATCACCGAACGTAAGTGAGTTTGGAGTCTCAATTGTCCTCGGATCGACCTGATCTAGCTTGACTTCGCAACCGGAACTACCCGATACAAACAAGTCTAATCGCGAAATCAAACAACTACATCCCAATTCGCGAATTCTTTGAATAGTCCTCGTCTTCCCCTTCTGGACCCGAATCATAGAAGCCTAACTTTTGCTTTGCCAAAAATAGGTGCACAAAAGCCTCCGAAAGAAGTCATTCACCTGACGCCAACATAAGAAAGTGGTCGGTAGCCTATAGAAGATAGCATCTTAAGTCACGTGTTTGCCGCCAGAATTGTGTCGCTCACTCAGATGGGTTAAAGGGTGATACGGTCAAAATTTGGACAATATCAACTTGACGTATTTCTTTCAATATTGCATTTAAAAACCTGAACACTCCTCATTTTGAAGGTGTGTGTGTAGAATGTTGCTCCTATTTTGATATTGGAATTCACTCTTGAGTTGTCAAAATGCCGACCAAGGAAGAAGTGCAGCGTATCAAAATCTTGCTCGCGCATCGTGAAAATCCAAGCTACTCGCACGCAAAGCTGGCAAAATCGCTAAAAGTTGCCAAATCAACCGTTACAAATGTAATTAAAGTGTTTGGGGAACGTTTGTCGACAGCCAGGAAGTCTGGATCGGGGGGGAATCGAAAACCGGAAGTCGCTGAGACGACAAAGAGAAATGCCGGTAGTTTCAAGCGAAACCCTAACCTCTCTCTCCGAGATGCCGCAAATAAGCTGGGTGTATCGTCTACAACCGTGCATCGAGCCAAAAAACGAGCCGAACTATCGACTTACAAGAAGGTAGTGACTCCAAATCGCGATGATGAACAAAATACGACGGCCAAAGTGCGATCCCGGAGGCTGTACACGACGATGCTGACGAAGTTTGACTGCGTGGTAATGGACGACGAAACCTACGTCAAAGCCGACTACAAGCAGCTTCCGGGACAGGAGTTTTATACGACAAAAGGAAGGGGAAAGGTAGCAGATATTTTCAAGTACATGAAACTGTCAAAGTTTGCGAAGAAATATCTGATTTGGCAAGCTATCTGTACCTGTGGCTTGATAGCAGCATTTTCATAGCTTCCGGGACTGTCAACCAAGAAATTTACTTGAAAGAGTGTTTGAATAAACGTCTGCTGCCTTTCCTGAAGAAACACGGTTCTTCCGTACTGTTTTGGCCGGATTTGGCATCTTGTCATTACGGTAAAAAGGCCATGGAGCACCGCCAAGGTACGCCGCCAACAACGTACAGGTGGTTCCCAAGGACAAGAACCCCCCCCCCAACACGACAGAGCTCCGCCCAATTGAGAAATACTGGGCTATTGTGAAGCGGAACTTAAAGAAGACCAAAAAAACTGCTTAGGACGAGCAGCAGTTCAAGGCAAACTGGCTTTCTGCGGCGAAGAAGGTGGTGAAGGTGGCTGTACAAAATCTGATGGCAGGGGTTAAGCGTAAGGCCCGGCAATTCGGATTTGGAAAAGCGGAAGCGTAACTGAATATTTTTCCTGAATTTATACTAATTAAACTTGAAAAAGAAATTTAATTTGATTTTTTTTATATAAACGATTTCACCGATTGACACGCGTTTTCCCTTGACCGAATTTTGACCGTATCACCCTTTACAATTGAATCTATCGTATTTATCGTGAGACGTCAACCAGGAATGTATAGTTGAATCTATTATATTTATAATTGAATGCCAAACATCAATCATACACGTGTTGTTGAATCTATCATCACAGACAAACAGACATGACACTCCGAAGAAAAACTATCACATTTTTCGCAAAACTACTTGCACTGCCATCTGGTGTCGACATTGCCTATCACGACAAAATGCAGGCATGAACCGATGAGGAAAATTTAAAACCATCATGATACCCATGAAATCAAACTTATCATTTACCATTGTAAACAAACAGAATGGTCTGAATTATTGTTAGAATCCTAAGTTCAATTAAGAAAGTGCTTTTACATGCATGAATTCCTTATGGTGCCCGGATAAAAAATTGGGCTGTGCTGGAAGCCATTAATAACATATTGACAAAAATACGATGCTCTGGATAATACCAAATTCAACATCTTTAATGCATATCTGATTTGATTAACTGGTATTCCGGTTTGAAACTTACTGAGTGGGACCAAATTGAAAAGAAAGCTCCTCCATGCAGTTTTCCCTGAAAAAAAATTTTGGTATCGGGGTTTTTTCTACATGAAAAGTTTTCAATAACTACATCGACCTAGGGACACATAACACTTCTTTTCAGATAATTAGGTATTCCGATTGAATTAACATGACAAAATGTATGTTCTACGTTACTTTTGGGCATTGAATCGCCTCCAAATGATCTCTTTTTAAGTTAAAAGGGCCTTTTTTTTCATGATTCTGCATTTGATTTTTCAACATTCGTTTTTTTTTTGCAGCAGCTAAATCAACAGGAACAACCACATAAAAGTCAAGTTTAGTCATATGCGTTAAAGTAAATAAACACAGCCTTACAGAAAAGGTATTCCATTGTAGTTTATTTCAAAAAATTTAATTTAATTTGCACTAGAAACATTGCTTTACATTTGCTTTAAAAAACCTCACAGTTGCAGCCAAATTGCATAGATATGTAAACCAACGGATCTCTAGATAAGCCTTTTTTTCTTCGGTTAAAATATTCCATACTGCTATCCAATTCCATCTTCAACTCTCCAGATTTCAGGGAATAAAATGAATAAACGATCCGTTTGAATGGAACACGGGCACAGAAAGTGGAGTTTCTACGTAGTATTTTATAAAATTGTAAACTAAAAAACTTTGCAGATTTTTTTATTCAGGTACAGCGTTGTTTGTTTACTTTACAGTTTGATGTGTCTCAAACAAACAGCTACTATGATGAAAAAGTTTTAATTTTCAGACCAGTGCACCCTGGTGGCGACATTGCCTAGCTTTCAAAAATCTTTAACCGGTTTGCGAAAACCGGAAAAAGAGTGTCCCGTCTGTTTATCTGTGCTATCATATTAACAATTAAATCAATCATACCATTACAGTTGAATCCATTATATTCATAGTTGATTCCGTAAAGTCAATCATCAGTTTGTAGTTGAGTCTTTTATTTTTATAGTTGGATGCGAAAAAATCAACTACGCTACGATGATTGGTATAACCATCTAAAATAATTATATCAACTGTCTTTTTTCTCCGTGTAAGAAGTCAGTAGTGACACATGAGACTGGTCTCATGCCTTACTTTGTCTTAGGTTTCAGGTATCACGTCTCAGGACTTAGATCTCAGGTTTCATACATCGAGTCTTAAGTTTCATGCCTGTGGTTTAAAGTTCCATTTTTCGTGTGTCAGCGCTCAAGTACTATTTTTAATTCGCTCATTTTCTATTAACCGTGTTGCCAATCTTTCAGTATACAAGTTTCGTTTAATCTATTTATAAATACTAGCCTTATTTCCTACACCTACAGCACGCGCACTGACACTGGAAGCACGCGCACTGTCACTTCGACTTTGAACTCCCATAACTTTTTTCTTTTATGATATTTTTTGAACAAATTTTTTGCATTAGATAGATCAACTATCACACTATTATATCACAAAATTTGAGCTTTCTAGAGTTTGTTTGGCCTGAGATACAGTAATTCTACGAAAATCGGACTTTTTGGACTTTTCTCATTCAAATATCTCTGAAACTAAGCTACATTTTTTATTGAAATTTTGCAGAGTGGTTGTTGAAATATAAAGCTAGCATGTCTGAAGTTTTCGAGAAGTTCTATCGATGAGATCAAAAGTTACTCGAGGTGCAATATTTCAGGCATGAACCTAGAAATGCGATTTCTATAGAATTTTGGACGATTCACGAAAACAATATCTTTTCCATTCACAAATCAGTCAAATAATGTCTTACAGAAGCAATGAAAAAAAGAAAAAATGGAATCAATGATCCATTTGTGTTTTGAAATCACAATCTCGCGAAATTGTTTTGATTTTTTGGTTGAAATAGATTTACTGATTGTTAAACAGAGAATATGATTTTCCTATGGAAACATTCGTCCAAAATTCTATAGAAACCGCATTTCTATGTTCATGCCTGAAATATTGCACCTCGCGTAACTTTTGATCTCATCGGTAGAACATTTCGAAAACTTCAGACATGCTAGCTTTATGTTTCAACAATCACTCTGCAAAATTTCAATAAAAAATGTAGCTTAGTTTCTGAGATATTGCAGTTTGAATGAGAAAAGTCCAAAAAGTCCAATTTTCGTAGAATTACTATTTCACAGGCCACACAAACTCCAGAAAGCTCAAATTTTGTGATATAATAATGCGACAGCTGATCCATCTAACGCAAAAAAATTGATCAAAAAATATCATCAGAGTAAAAAGTTATGGAAGTTTAAAATCGAAGTGACATTGCGCGTGCTTCCAATTTCTATACAATTACTTATGAACGGTACTGTACCAATTTTTCCTGAAGACCTTTCAGGAAGAGAATTTTTTGGATCTATTTTTCATAACCTGGCAGGATAATTCTGCTTTGAGGGAACCGCCAATAACATGGTCAGTGTGACACTTAACTTTTTATTTAATTTCTTTTCGAAAATAGAATTTTTCTTAGCACAATGATTTTGACATACGCGGATTATATTCGTCGTCGTACTCCGTCAAAGCCTACTTCGGTTTTCACTCGCCCACTCGCATTTCTTAGCAAACATTTTAACACAAGTTCGTAAAGTTAAACAAACGCTTCGATTCTGGGTACGGTGTTGCTCTTTTACTTAAATGGCTACCGTCAACAATAAATTTTATGAATTTTAACGAAGTCGTAAGGTTTTTAATCTGTTATGCGTGGCATTAGACTGAGTCGATTTGGGGTCATTTTTGAATTGCTCAAACCCTGGGGTCTACAAAGATTTGATTTGGTTCAAAACTCATCCATGAATTCCATCCAGAATTTATAAATTAGCACAAAAACCATAATAGCAGGCTCGGTTCCACTGAAGAAACGAAAATGATGTTGATTTTTAAGTACAAAATATTGAATTTCCCCAAACAGACTTTAAAGAATAAGTTTACTCATGTAAACGTTACTTAAAAATTTAGCAAAAAATCATGGATAAGCTTTGAACCAAAACGAAGCATTTAAGACCCCAGGGTTTGAGAAATTCAAAAATGACCCCAAATCGACGCTGACTAGCCTGACATTGCTCTGAAATAAAATCATCGCAAAAACTGGAGTCATGGAAGTGCTGGATTAGTAAAGGCTTTTCATGTAATATACAATTTTACTGTAAGAATTTAATTTATAGTGACAAAGAAATTTAGTGAACTGTGTTCCGGGTTTCTGCGTTCCGCTGAAAGCCTCATTTGAATAAGATAAAATTAATTGCATTGTTGCGATAAATGGTGCACGAAATTAACGGCTTGACACCGCAGCGATTCAATTGAAAATGTTGACAAAATACCGTCGTCGCTCGAAGGAACTGATAAAAAAAGCACGTAAGGTACATAAACGAACAAACGCAAAAAAGAAGTCAAAATGAAAAATGAAAAACAATAAATCCGGCTACAAATGTTAAACATTTTTACTCGAGTCAAAACACAACCTCGTTGTTTTTTTTTTTTTCAAGATAGGTGGGTTCGGTAGACAGACACCCATGATAGTGGGTTGTTGTATGTAGCTCATTCATCGTTATCAGGAGATTCTTTGTTTGTATAGCCTAGAGAAGAATGAAAAAAGAGTAGCACCGACATTAACCACCATTTCCGTTCTGATAAATTCCCTTGGAACAGATTTGGAACAGTGATGTTCAGGATTTCGGATGTTATATTCATAAAATGATTAAAATTTTAAAATAAAGTGGAGCTCAGAACCTTACTAAAAATGTTGTATTTGAATAAATTTGGATTATTTTTTTTCTGATTTGAGTTTCGCTGAAGCTAAGCGACATCCCGAACATGAAACAGCTGGGGAATATCCTGTGAAAGTCGTCGAGGAACCGGAATTTCACACCAAGTGACGAAGCTCTGATTCAGCTGATCGTAAAACACACACTCACGAAATCGTGCGAACAGATTTCACTTCACACGGGATAGGACAGGGCTCCAGCCAAGAGAGATAGATGATGATGGTGGCGTTTCCGCTTCGTGTTTGCCCATTTACGATCCCGGGCACGTTTGGCGTGTTTGATTATTAGGAGGACCAAAGTCAGATTAGCCCCAGAGCAGGATTGGGACAAGTGAGCTAGCCCAACCACAGCAGCGTGCCGTTCTGGGGCCATCATCGAACTCATTATCCATTTAGCAACGTGCGGCCTGGTGATAACTTGGGAGAAGAGGAAGTGGAAGTGGGATGAGAAGAAACGAGCCTTCTATTGACGTTCTGGCGACGAAAGTCGAAGGCAATGTTTGTCACAGGTGTAATTTTGTCTATCGAGATAGTTAATTGATTTTAGGGTTACCAGACTACATAGAAGAAATTTTGTGTGGCGCTTAAAATTTTGACAAATTTGTTTCGTATGACTTACATCTGGTTCCACGAATAAGAAGGGATTTCAGAGGATATCGAGATAACCCCAATGACTTGACTCATTCAAGTGGCGACGACTAATCTAAAAAAAAATAAAATTGAATAACAAATTTAACAGAAGTTCTCGAAGTTAACATTCGGCTAAATAAACTGTATTCGAGGGCAAACAACTAGGATTGGTCGATCTTGGATCGATCAATCGATCGATCTTCGAAATTCACATTTTCGATGTTTTGGATCGATTCTCAAGCATGCAAACAATCGAAGATTCGGTCTTTCGATATTTTGGATTCTTTTTCTCACTTATTTGAGACGTTTATACTATAGGTATAGGATTTATGTCCGTCTGTATCGCATTGAATAAAATTGAGAATAGCTTTCATGACTCTTCATTTGGCATAAGGAAATTTTACAGATAGGAAAACTGTATTTTGAGTTATTTCATGTTATTTTGGTCATTTTGGATTTGGTGGCCTCAATTCATCAAAATCTTAATGAAAAAATAAATTGAACAGTCAGAGTCCAGGGAAATAAATTTATTAAAAAATAAAGACCATTATCAAATATTACGTTAAAAACGTAGAAAAGCATAAGGGCTTGTGATAAAGCTCAGTTGGCAAGTCAGTTGCTTCCTGACCCGATGTCCGTGAATTCGAACCCGAATCGAATACCGATCACAGTTGTACCGGAAAAGTTTTTCAATGACTGTCCGCCAACTGCAATACTGATATAAGTCGCAAATGACATAAAGATGTTAAAACGACTATAATCGAAACAAAAAAAAAGTAGAAAAGTATACCATTTATCTGTTCATAATTGAGCTTATATAATCAAGAAGTTATGATGCAGAGAAAAAAGTGATCAAAATCTCCAAACTCCCCTTCCAAAATGCCAAAAATTACTACCGAACTTAAATGACAAAAATTACAAAAACAAAACAAAAATGACAACAATTACAAGAAAGACAAAATTGACAAAACTAAAACAAATTTAAAAAAAAAACAAAGATTACAAATGTATGTATGTATGGTTCCCCCATCGGTAGCAAGGTCCTGCCTATGTCTGTGTGGCTTGGCCTTCGAATTTCTTCTGGGGCTTCCACGGTCCGATGGTTCGTCGAAGGAAGGCATCCAACCCTCAGAAACCTACAATGGCCGGCTACCCGGTAAATTTGAATCGGCAGGGAGTTAACTCAAATCGCCAGAGGGATCGTAACGATCTCTCTGGCGATTTTGCATCATCACATCGTTAGAGAGGAACACACCATACGCGTGCCTTGGGTGAGTGCCACGAATTAAGCTAAGACACGCCCTCCAGAGAAACACACGAACACAATCCGAATCGTGTTTGTATGTTTCCCTTCGAGACGCGTGTTTGCCTGCCTGAGAAGTCGACCTCACCGTACGAGCGTACGATTCAAACTGATTTCGCATGTACGCATTAGCATTCGTTGCCTCTAGGTAGGCAGGACAAACCGAATGAGAAAATGTGCGTTCTTGGAGTGTCGCCGAAATTAACCGTTTTATTCTAAGTTCGGTGACTCAACTCTCAATTTTTTACATGCTCTGTCGATTTTTGAGAGGACGTGCTTACTGGGTACCCGTGCCGCTTGCAATTATTTCATTGGATTATCCCCAGATGCATTCCTTCTAAAAGTATATGATTGAATCTGCTAATTAAGGAAATATATTATGTTGGAACAAATTGTTAAACAAAATAATATGAGCTTATAGTATGATATTTGATATTACCACTTAAAAAATTTATATAGGTAGTAATAACTATAATGATATTTTAAAAGGATACATTTTTTATAGATACTATGACTTTTTTTAGCATTCATAATTTTGAGTATAAATTATTAAAAATTTACGGCAACAGATATAAAATAAAAAAATGATATGAAAAATTACTGAGATGATAAATTACGGAGATGATAAATTACGGAGATGATTTACTAAAATGGAAACCAATTCATTTCTAGATTTTTAATAAGAAAAAAGGACAAATGAACATTATTTTGAGGCACTGTCCTGTTGTACATTTTTAGCTGTTTTCTAGTCATGTAGGAAGAAAATAGAGAGAAAGAGAGAATTGGATAGATCTCACCGGGATTTCTACGTGTCCAACATTTGACAGTGTTGTCCCTTGCTTGCTTGGTTCCAGCTTCCAGCAGAAAATAAATGTTTCACTGCACGAATTTCACATCTCACACTGCTCAATTTTCTTGCAAATTCAACACCAAGGCTGACCCGACACTGATTCGAATTTTTCTCTCTTTCATGCAATTTATTTCGGCTTCCGCTCATATGCAGAACACTGTCTGGTTACAGTAGAGCCCCCCTCGCGCTCAAAATTTAATAGAGCTACTCTCTTTTGACTCAAAGAGCCATTTTAACTCTCCGCTCTTGCTTTTTTTTTCTCGACAGCAAAAATGCCATCTGCCTAGACCCGTCGGAGAACATTTTTCACAGCTACAAAACTGTTTTTCACAGCCCCGATGTTGTTTCCTGTCTTCGTTTCCAAAATCACATCGTCAACACTTCGCACTACACTAACGCAATCACCACTTTAACCAAAATCAACAACAATATTCGCGAAAACTTCACCAAGCCAAGCGCTAAACACGTCCGAACAGGATCGCTTGCTCTCGCGGAATGAAAAAAAAAAAAACAAAAAAAAACAAAGATTACAAATGTGACAAAAATACGAAAACGCCCAATTTAAAAAAAAAAAGAAATATCCAAACCAAAAAGGTCAAAACTAAAAAAAATTATAAACAGATAAAAAAAAAATATCACAAATAAAAAATGACCAAAATGCGAAAATTACAAACATTACTAAATTGACAAAAATATCAATAGTGGTAAACGTGAAAAAAAAAATTACTCAAGTTTGAAAAATGACAAATACATATGCGAGAATCGAAAGAAATGACAATAATAGCAAAAATTAAAAAAATATTAGGGGAGAGTGGGGTATCGTATAGTGATGCGCGAGCGCTCAAGAGCCGCTCATTTGAACCGGTTCTTCAAAAAGAACGAACGACCCGTGGCTCTTAAAAAAAGAGCCGCGGTTCAAAAATGAACCGTGACCCGCCGCTCAACACCGGTTGAAATATTTAACCGCTACAACCCGGTAAATTTGAATCGGCAGAGAGGTAACTCAAATCGCCAGAGGGATCGTAACGATCTCTCTGGCGATTTTGCATCATCACATCGTTAGAGAGGAACACACCATACGCGTGCCTTGGGTGAGTTCCACGAATTAAGCTAAGACACGCCCTCCAGGAAACACACGAACACAATCCGAATCGTGTTTGTATGTTTCCCTCCGAGACGCGTGTTCGCCTGCCTGAGAAGTCGACAGCTACGATTGAAAGCACACACGGGACACGGGGACAAAATGCGACCACACCATGCGAGTGTACGATTCAAACTGATTTCGCATGTACGCATTCGTATTTGTTGCCTCTAGGTATCTCGGCAGGACAAACCGAATGAAAATATTTGCGTTCTTGGAGTGTCGCCGAAGTTAACCGTTTTATTCTAAGTTCGGTGACTCAACTCTCAATTTTTTGCATGCTCTGTCGATTTCTGAGAGGACGCGCTTACTGGGAATATGCAAGAGCGGAAAGTGGAGAGCCGTCCGTTCTTCGAATCAAACGAGTCACGGTTCGTTCGTTCTTTCCAAAAGAGCCGGTTCAAATAAACAGCTCCTGGTTGTTCTCCCATCACCAAACAAGCAACACAAACTGAAGAGCGGAGAACAGCAGAAATCCGTTCGTTCGCTCTCCCGAACCAAAAGAACCGAGGTGGGTGGTGGGTGGTTAAAAAAGAGCTACAGGACGGCTCGAAAAAAAACCGAACAGAGCATCCGAGCCGAGCCGAGCCGTTCATTTGATCAAATTGAACGGCTCTCCATACTCTGCTCTTGCCGTTCAGATTGTGAACCACAGTTGAGCGAGTCGCGGTTCTTTTTTGAGCGGTTCTTTTTTGAGCCGTTCTTTTTCGAGCCGTTTTTCGACTCTTTTTTGAACCACCACCCAGCACGGTTCCTTTGGTTCGAGAGAACGATCGAACGGCTTTCTGCTGTTCTTCGCTCCCCAGTCTATGTTACCTATGATTTGATGGGCGAAGAACCGAAAGCTGCTAATTTGAAGCAAAAGCAGATCAACACACAAAAAAGGGATGCGCTGGATTGTTTGATTTTTCAGCCATATCTCGTAATCCGTATACGTATTCGTATACAAAATTAACAAAATTCAGATACTCGAAAAATGTGAGCCTATAATGTAATTTTAACTTTAATTTGGATAATGTGAGAAAGCTGCTAAAGTGTGCTAGAGATAAATGAACGAAAATTAAGGACTCCAGCGGACATGTTTCTGTGTAATTGAACATGTTTTTTTATAACATTAAACGTTAATCCCGAGTTTATATTCGTAGTAGAAGTTTAATACGTAATGTTGCTTTGAATTTAGCACTTTAAAAAAAAGTTATTTATAATTTTCATTAAATTGCTGGATATTTTAATATATTAATTACAATTTCATAATATTTATTCAATGTTCAAAAATATTTATGGAGTGAGTATGTCCACGTAGACATGACTCAAACTCCTACCCCCTCTACATGGAAAATACCCCCAGCTCCCCCAACCCCCTTCCCTTAGGTTGACTACGTGGTATGTGAACGGCTCCAGTGTTAGCTGCGTGACACGGTTCAATTTTGAGCCGTTCAAATGAACCGGCTCATTGAATTGAGCGAACGGCTCTGAGCCGCTCATTGAAATGAGCCGTTTTGCCCACCTCTAGTATCGTAGACCATGGGGAAACGTGGGCCACTTTTAATATCTCAGATGTGTGTTGAGAAAAAAAATCTCTAACCAACTGTCATCGTCGTCGCTCTGCGTGAGCATATATTTCTATATACAGACCCCGTTCGATTTTGGCAACATTCGATTTTGGCAACATTCGATTTTGGCAACATCCGAGCAAAAACCGTTCGTTTTTGGCAACATCTAAAAAAGAGGTTTTTTGTTTTTTTTTTATTTTTATTTTCTTTTAAAATTAATCAAAATTAATGTAAAACGCAATATGAGCATGAAATTTTTCAATTCGGCTTATTTATAATAGTTTTAAACAGTAAAAATATGAATTTTTCCATGTTTTACTGCTTAAAACTAATATAATTGAGCCAAATTGAAAAATTTTATGCTAATATAAGGTTTTACATCAATTTTGACTAATTTGAAACAAAAATTTCAAATAAAAAAGTGACAAAAAAACCGTTCGATTTTGGCAACATTCGATTTTGGCAACATAAAATTTTCGGGCGTGTTGCCAAAAACGAACGGGGTGTGTATTGTTGACTGAAATACGCATCAAATGCTTCTTTTATTTATCAAGCTAAAAAAAGTTAGAAAAATTTACTTACATAATTAAAAAAAACACCCGCTAATTTCATTGATGGGGAACCCAAAAGTGCATAACAAACATATGCTCATACGCTTATGATCTTAGTTTTGCCATGATCTTTCACGTGGACAAGGAATTTTTGATGAAGCATAAATAAGTCACACAAACGCAACCAATTTGCAAATCATAGCTTGTGGGGAATCGTGGGCCACACATCTTGAACCACCTATATTTTTATATTTTTATACACATTCAGAACTTAAAATACGTTTTTCCTATCTGTTAAGTTTTCTTATGCCAAATGAAGAGTTATGAAAAATATTTTGTCTATCCTATATAAGAAATTTTGCCAAAACGTTAGCGAGCCAGATTTTGGAATCTATGCGATCATACACAGCTCTCTTTTTTATTTCATCATCTGAAATTGCTTCAAAATAACGAATTGAATTAGAAAATCACAGTTTTGGGTCAACTCATAAACTTTGCATGTTATTTGGTCAATTTGGATTTGGTGGCCCATGATTCCCCACCATTTTTCAAAATCCATAAAATATTGCTTTTTTTTTTCAAACAGTCCGAATTTGGGGAAAATAACTTTTTTTAAATTATAAAAAATACCTTATGATACCTTGAAAACGTAGAAAACCATACCATTTTTTATTTTCATTTGTTCTTTTATAAAAAAGAAGTTATGGAACAACGAAAAAAAGTGACCCATGATTCCCCACTTTCCCATACAAAATGACTAAATTACAAAAGTTATAAAAACTACAAAAAAATACAAGAACAACACAAAATCACCAGAATTACAAAAAAAAAATACAAAAATAACAAAAACAAAAAAAAAATAAAACTGACAAAAACTACAAAACTAACAAAAATTACAAAAAGAACAGTATACACAAAAATTTCAAAAATGCTCAAAATACTAAAGTTACAAAAATATCAAAAATTACCAAAAATTACAAAATGACAAAAATTTATCGATACAATTATCCAAAATTTCAAAAATGACAAGAAATAAAAAAACACAAAAAATTAAACAAATAACAAAAAATACCTACTAAATTTACAAAAATTACAACAAAAATTACGAAATTTATTAAAAATAAAGAAAATTTGCATTTTTTTTTTTAAACAGAGATCAATTATTGCATACATGACAAAAATTGCAAAAATAACAAGAGTTACAAAAAATTTTAAAAAAATATCACATGCACAAAGTTCAAAATAAAATTTTATTATCTACATATTGTTGTGATTTTTGTTAGGTTTATGCATTTGCCATTTTTGTCATCATTTGTCCCAGAAAGTCTGTTTTAAGAGTCCAAAAAATGTTATCAAGTCCGGCTGAACTGAAACTTTGCAAAAAACAGTTTTTTTTTCATTTCTGTCATATGAGACCTTCAAAGCCAAAGGGGTATAAGATAGTCTTGTCAGATGGATTTCAAAAAAGTGTAGGAAAAAAAGTGGGACACAGCCGTTAAAAACGGAACATTTTAAAATGTGTTAGGAAAAGGCATGATGCCGTTATCCGGGGTAAGATTGATCACTTTTTCAATATTGTTCGATTTTTTTTCTGTTCAGGGGAATTTGACATATTTCATATTTTTAAAACTAGTATTGGACTATGAACGTAAAACATGGTTGCTGAAATTTATTAGATTGCTTTCAATTTGATTTGAAAATCGATTTCGTCTTTGTTTAGAATTTAGTGCTTTGGGGTAACATTGATCAGTCTCTATTTTGACGTTTTTAACGAGTTTTCTTGATCATACAAAACACCTTCACAATATTTACAAATGCTAGTTCATCAATTGCTAAGGCAGTTCGGAACAAACTGAAATGATATAAAATTAATCATGAAACTCTACAAAATTGAACATAACACTTTCGGTGGCTCAAAGATACTAAATTTATAACTTTTGGTTCAATGAATTCTGAGATGTACAATGCTGAATGTCAGTGTTTCTTGGTTCAGATTTCTACGCGGTCCAAAATAAACAACATCGCGGTCCTTACGGCGCATTCGTAAACTGATTTTTTTGAGTGATGCATCGCTTTGTTTGGTAGATGTCAAATCACCTTCCAATGCTTTTGCATACAGTTTGTTTAATTTACTAACGCCAGCATCGATAAAAAGAATCACTTCGATAGAAAAAATCAATTTACGAACACGCCGTTAATGTGTTTGGGCTAAACTAAATAAAATCGAAAGATGGGCAATGATGTTGCATAAATTAAGGGGTTAAATTTTCTTAACATTACTTTACAAAATTTTAACTACAAAAAATGAAATTATGGCTTCATTCAATTCCCTAGGCCCTCGAACTATTCCCCTTTAATTTTTTCCGTTGATAGGGTTTCCAGCCTTTTGTCCTAAACTAGCTTACATTTGAATTCCACACCCAAAATTCAGCCTCTGTGCCAATGGCGTGTAGTCAATTTCATAGCATCATTGGTACAAGAAGATAACGCGACCGGCACTGATTCGATTTGCGCCCACCGGCATTAACCTCCCAGCGCAACCGAATTGCGTATGTCTGAATGAAACAAAATAAAAACGTTTTCGCGTCCCTCCCCATCGCATCACAAGCCGAAGAAGGATGGAAATAAATACCGGCCAACACCAGGCAGCCAGCGAACCGAGCACTGTGCGTGTGAATGTAGCAAAAGCAACAACAAAAACATCCTTCTAATTCAATCAACCGGCAAACACGGCTAAGCTGTGCGTGTGTATGTAGCAAAAGCAACAACAAAAACATTCCTTCAATTCACAGGCAAACAACACCTGCCAAGCTGCCCGGCTTTAGCAGCTGTGTATATGTAGCGTGTGTATGTAATAGCAGGCAGTAAGCAAAGCACAGTTCTCATTCAATGGGTTTCCCGTTCCTTCACTCCCGATCCCTTTCCCGTTTCCATCTTAAGGCAAAGGAATGCATTGAAAGGAGGCCAAACGCCGGGAAGCCGCTGTTGTACGTTTTTTGTGATTGATCGGTAACAGAAAGCCTATGACAAATATACCTCGTCCTGCATGAAGCTCGAATAGTACACTGGTTAGAATGTCGGACTGGCAAGACGATACAATTGGTGATGTGAGTTCGATTCTCACTACAGCGCTGTGGTTTTAATTTTTATTTTCTTGTTTCTGGGATGAATTATCCAATAGGAAGGAAATCCCATAAAATGTTTTTCTTGTTTCGCTTGAATGTAGTGGTCATCATTTTGGTTGGGAGCCGAGTCCTTATGCCAGTTACGGTTTTTCAAACATACCGTCTTCGGCACAGTGCACATTTCAGAGCATTATCGGCACAGAGATTTGCTAAAAAGGCATTGGATTTTTGCAACCTCTTCTATGGGTGCAGCAATAAGAGTTTTAGCAAAGTTGCTATATTTTAGGAAAGTTAAATCCTGAAATCAAAGTAACAGAATATTTCAGGAAAGTTCAGCATGTGACATCGAAAAAACATGGAGAGAATACTTAGCTTTTACGCTTTTCTACACCCAAAATTCAGCCTCTGTGCCAATGGCGTGTAGTCAATTACATAGCATCATTGGTACAAGAAGATAACGCGATCGGTGCTGAATCGATTTGCTCCCACCGGCATTAATCTCCCAAGTTAACCGAATTGCGTATGTCTGAAAGAAACAAAATAAAAACGCTTTCACGTCCCTCCCTATCGCATCACAAGACGAATAAGGATGGAAATAAATACCGGCCAACACCAGGCAGCCAGCGAACCGAGAACTGTGCGTGTGAATGTAGCAAAAGCAACAACAAAAACATCCTTCTTAGGCTGATGTCATGCTGAAACAACTAGCAACGCAACGCAACGCAACGTTCCAATAAGATTGCGTTGCAACGCATTGGTATGTCATGCTGGCGCGACCTGTCACTTTGAAATTCCCTACAAATCATCACTTCTCTACATCTGATAATGCTTTGAATCGTCTCCTTTCTTTCCGGAGCCATCAAAAACTCATCAAATCACGACCCGGATTGCAAGAATGCCGAAATTTGAACCGACAAAATTCCTTGTTTTTTTTGCCGGAACTAAGAATTCATGAAAATTTTCTCGCCGATTAAGATAGTTTTTAGTTTATTATCACAAGTTCGGACAGATCTTCGTACTATTGTGCTTAAAACCCGGAATCACTGCTTCAAATCGAGAAAAAACAATGTTCCTATTGGATTTCCTACTAGTCGCGCTACTAAACACATTGGCATCAGATTGGTCGCGCTACACAAAGCGACCAGTATGACAGGTCTGCGCGATTTCCATGGAGATCAAATGAGAGCTGGTTAGTCGTGTGAACGTTGCGTTGTAGGTCGCGTTGCTAGTTGCTTCAGCATGACATCAGCCTTATTCAATCCCTTCAATCTACCGGCAAACAACCACGGCCGAGCTGTGCGTGTGTATGCAGTAAAAGCAACAAAAAAAACATTCCTTCAATTCAATTTGCCGGCAAACAACCACGGCTAAGCTGTGCGTGTGTATGTAGCAAAAGCAACAAGAATATATTCCTTCAATTGACCGGCAAACAAGCACCGGCCAAGCTGCCCGGCTTTAGCAGCTGTGTATATGTAGCGTGTGTATGTAATAGCAGGCAGTAAGCAAAGCACAGTTCTCATTCAATGGGTTTCCCGTTTCCTCCACTCCCGTTCCCTTTCCCGTTTCCATCGCAAGACAAATGAATACCTTGAAAGGAGACCAAACGCCGGGAAGCCACTGTCGTGCGTTTCTTTTGTGATTGATCGGTGGCAGAATGCCTATGACAAATATCCCTCTTCCTGCATGAAGTTCAAATAGTACACTGGTTAAGATGTCGGTCTGGCAATACGATTTAACTGATGATTTGAGTTCGATTCTCCCTACGGGCGCTGTGGTTTATATTTTTATATTTTCTTGTTTCTGGGATGAATTATCCAATAGGAACGAAATCCCATAAAATGTTTTTCTTGTTTTGCTTGAATGTAGTGGTCATGCATCATTTTAGTTGGGAGCCGAGTCCTTATGCCAGTTACGGTTTTTCAAACATATCATCTTCGGCACAGTGCACATTTCAGCGCATTATCGGCACAGAGATGTTCCAAATAGGCATTGGATTTTTGCAACCTCTTCTATGGGTGTATAGACCCGATAATTGTTAACTTCGGTTCATCCGGGAATCCAATCTCTGATGAAAATTGGCATGGTTTGGTATTGGGCATCAGGTTGAAGCAGCTGATGGAACGATGCTTGATTCGAACTTTTGCAATTTTTTTTATAATGAAGAATGTTGCTTTAACTAAAATACACAAACAATAATAAAATTAAATAAAATTCAATACAAAGAATAACAAGACAAAAATAACTAAATTAAAATATTTCAAAATTGACTAAAATGACAAACATTTAAAAATAAACAAAATTGTCTAAATAAAAAACATACTAAAATGGAAAATTTAAAAAGGAAAAACGAAACTACAAAATTTCATCAAATATTAAACATAACTTAAATTACTAAAGTGTAGATTAACAAAAATTACCAAAATGCAAATATTACAAAAATAGCTAAATATGCTGTGACTATAACAATTAGAAAAAAATACAAAAATTTAATAAATAACTATGTAATTTAAATTGAATTGTTAATTGAATAATATACAACGATGAACAAAATTAATGAAAAAAAATACGAATGTGACAACATTACAAAAACAAATTGCATTAAAAGAAAGCTTAAAAAATTACAAAAAGGATAACAAAAAACCAAGTGTTTATGACAAATTAAAAAAAAAAGATTTTAAACAAACTACAAAAAGGAAAGAAATTAAAAAATAGAAAATGTCTAAACACAACTTATAAACCCACTATTTTTCAGTATCCTAAAAAATACGTTTTTCGGGTTAAACAGTCAAAGCGTAGGGAAATAAATATTTTTACCAAATGTTATTTTAGAAACTATTTGATCTTGTATAATCAAGAAGTTATGGATCAAAGAAAAAAAGTTATCTAAAATACCCCAAACTCGCATACAATTTGGGATAAATATTAACCCATTGGGCTTAAAATCCCGGAAATAAAATACTCCCATACAAAAATGATAAAAATAAAAAGATGACAAAAATGATAGAAATTACTTAATTTACAAAACCTAATAACTTAAATTACAGATAAATAATGACAAATGTTACAAAAATGACACAACGACCTAAATTACAAAAAAAAAGACAAAACTGAAAATGCGAAAAAAACAATAAATGTTAAAATATTATTTATAATATTAGTTTTAACTAATAAAAGGGAAAAAAATGACAAAAATTACAAAATTTACCAAAATTCGAAAATGACAAAAAATTACTCAAATTAAAAGTAAGCCTAAAACTACAAAAATTACAAAACAGAAAAAAAAATTCAAAAATTCAAAAAAATACTGACATTTGAATTACTATAATTAAATCAATTACCAAAAATTACAAAAAAAAAAACAGATATTACAAATTTACAGAATTGACAGAAATCACAAAAATTACACGAATTACAAAAATGACTAACAAACAGTAATTATAAAATTACAAATATCACAATAATCAAAGATATTACAAAAATTCAAAATGCCAAGATTGCAAAAACTTCAAAAATAAGAAAAATTACAAAAAAGTATGTACCAAAATTAAAAAAATAACCAAAAAAGCAAAAAATACATAAATGATGAAATTTACAAAAATAACAAAAAAAAATACAAATTAAACGAGAGATGAACCAGCTGAAAGCTGAAAATCTCTATAATAAAGATATTAAAAAAAAACAAATTAAACGAAAATTATTTTAAAATACCAAAATTTCAAAAAAAATACAAACATTACTAAATTTAAAAGAAAATTACAAGATTATACAATAATAACAAAGACTTCAAAAATTACAAGAATTACAATTTTTTTTTAAAAAAATCTTTGTAAAAATCACAAAATTTAAAATAAATGTTGTCATTGTTGTCATATTTGTTATATTTGCCATTTTTGTCATTTGTCCCAGAAAGTCAATTTTTAGATCCAAAAAATTGTCAGTCCGATTGAACTGATGAAAACTTTGCACAAGACGGTTTGTTTTCGGTTCATTAACAAAATGTCACATGGTCATGATGGGAAACTAATCTAGAAAGAACTAATCCGCTGACCATGGCCTATAGGATAGCGTTTAAGTTTTCTAAGACAAAGGTCATGATATCGAGTCTCGGTCACGGCATACATAGTAGGTACTATTTCTGTGAGCTGGTGGTGTTAGCATTAGTAATTATATCCTTGAAAGATGTACGCTTTAGTCTTAAGTAGAATCCAGATCTCTTCAAAGAAACATGAAGTTTCACTGAGATCCTATTTGTAAATAAAAAAAATCTAATCGTTGATACCAACTCAGCAATTCTCCCCTCGGATGGAGTTAAATATCTTCCTGGTAATCTTTGGATAGCTGGGACAGAGAACTTACCAGGTAAAATTAGTCCTAGAAATAATAATTTTGAAGTTTTTCGTATTTTGTCAACAATTTTGTCTTTTTCTGAGTATTTTTTTTAATACGAAATGTAAATCGTTGAATAACTATTAATTAATTAAAAAAAGAATGCTCCATCCATGCCTTTATGCCAGATGAATTTAAAATTCCTTCCCTATCTTGCAGTAACATCCAGAACATCATCAACTCGTTCCGGGTCCACCTGAACATAGATCTGCAGCAGCGGGCCGTGGAGTTCAACCAACTGTTCACCAGCCATCAGCATCTGCGGGCAGCCATCCTGGAGAAGATGCCAACGCTCAAGATCACCGACATATCCACCTCCGAGTACAACTCCGACTTTGCACTGACGACGACAACCGCTACTTCATCTTCTTCGCCTTCTTCGGGGGAGTCATCGGCAGAAACAAGTCCAGGCCAGGGAACGTCCCCCAGCAAGGAGCCATCGGTTTGTTAATGTGTTTTTTTTGTGTCATGATCATATCCATTGAATTTTATGATCAATTTTCAGAATCAAGACATATTACTGGACTTGTTGGGAGATTCCTTCGTAAGCAGTTCATCAACGTCGGAAACAGCAGCTACACCTAGTCCTCTGCAACAGTCAACACCGCTTGAGATTGGAACTCCCTCAAATGTATTGTCGCCAAACAGGGACATCCTCGATCTGTTGGGTTTATCAAATAATAATAATCAAGATTCAGGACTGTTTGTGAATCCATCGTCAAGTGATGCAGTATTTAACGGCTTAAACAATAACTATGTCCAGCCTTCGGTTCCAGTTGGATCACAGGAATATTCCGCAACCACCATATCGGTTTACAGCAGGGACAATATTGACATACGGTTCATTTTGAAACGTGAACAGGACCATGCCGTGGTGACGGTTAAAACGACTAACAACTCGCTTAATATGCTGGAGAAGTACATGTTCCAGGTGATATTGGGTGGTTGAATCTTCTTTTTCTGGGTTCAATGATACATTTTTTTTCAACTTCCAACAGGTGGCTGTTCCTAAATCGTTTACCATCCAAATGTTGGAACCCTCTAGCACCGTCATGCTGCCAGGGGAATCTGTAGTGCAGGATATCAACGTATACCGAACGGCGGGACAACCACCTGGGGCCTCGCTCCGGATGAAGGTTCGCTTCTCGTACGAAAACGGCAACTACTCGATGATGGAACAGGCCGAGGTCAACGATTTTCCCCCGGATCTGTTCCTATGAATGGGGGAGTTTCCGCCGCCCAGAAAGCGCAAAACCCTGGCCGATTACCATTGCTCAAAGGGCATCGCGATGATCGTCACCATAGCCTCAGCTTCAGCAGCAGCAGGAACAGGACAGCACGAAAAGCAGGGCACAATTTTCCACACAATCCTTTCTAGATCTACTAAATCAAACTACAACCACAAACTAACGACTGCTACAGCAACAAGTGATTTCGGGTACGTCTAGCGAACGCTCTGAATAATAAAAATAATACGCAAAACTGAAACTTCGGCTCAATCAAACTTGTTTCTAATCATTATTATTGTTGATAAGATTTTATCGAAAAGAAGAAAATATAGAATGTTTTATTGTAGAGTTTTAAACTGAAATTACACAAGTGCATATAGATAATTTAAATAAATACCAATTCAAACTGTCACGTCCCGCATGTTCGCTTCATTTCTGGTCCTCGCCTGGTTGTTTTACTTCTTCACACACAGGAAAGAAAACTCTCGACTTGGTTGGGTGCGCTGCTAGTTGTAATGAACGAAGAAGCTAAACGACTTAATCTCGCTCAATCCGTGGGATTTTGGATCACAATCAGCAGGAAGTCCTTATCTGGGGCCACCATAATCTCGTGCTTCTTCGAGCGAACCCTCAGGAAGGTGAGATCGTTCGATGGATCCAGATCACGAACCACGCTCCGGGCTTTGTCCGATAGCTGGCTCATCAGACCGGCGTACTGGACCGTAGTCGTGTTGTCTAGGGTACTTTTTACTGGAATGCCTGTAGTAAAAAAAAAAATATTAAACTGTTCTTCTAAAAGTTTCAAGTTATACATCCCAATCTATAGTTCTACATCAGAAATCAGAATCAAAAATAAGAAAATTCTCTCTGAAATTAAAACAATTTTCTGAATTGACATTTAACACAATTTTGACAATTTATTTAATTTTGATCATTTCGTCGACCCGGAAAATTTGATAATTTTTTATTGTTTTGAAAATCATGAAAATTTTGAAAATCAGAATTTAAAACAACACTTAATTATTTGGTTGTACATATTTCAGTAACGAATAATAAAACATATTAAAAACAACAGGCACGAATGCCATTGGAATGGTAAAATTTCTTTAATAAAAATAAAAATAATATAAATAATCATTTTTGTTTAAAGTAGTTTTAGGGATATTGCGGTTGTTTTTACAGATTTGGGAATTCTAAGAACTTTTGTAATCTCTTATTGAACAATAATGTTTTGGAGAAATTGGCAATGTCATTTAAAATGAAGTAAAAATTTGAAGAAAAAATCAATAATTTCGACCAAATATCGGCTTCAAACATGTTCAGTTGCGTGATCCTAATTGAGAAATATAATTCCACTTAGTTATTGAATGGGTAGTTTATAAAAAAAATTCAAAATTTAAATTTGATAGAAAATTCAGATTTATATTCAGAATTTAAATTCAAAATTCAAATTCAGAATTCAGCTTCAGATTTCAGATTCAAATTAAGATTCAGAATTCAGATTCAGAAATCAGATTCAGAGTTCAGATTCAGAATTAAGATTCAGAATTCAGATTCAGAATTTAGATTCGGAATTCAGATTCAGAATTCAGATTCAGAATTCAGATCCAGAATTCAGATTCAGAATTCAGATTCAGAATTCAGATTCAGAATTCAGATTCAGAATTCAGATTCAGAATTCAGATTCAGAATTCAGATTCAGAATTCAGATTCAGAATTCAGATTCAGAATTCACATTCAGAATTCACATTCAGAATTCAGATTCAGAATTCAGATTCAGAATTCAGATTCAGAATTCAGATTCAGAATTCAGATTCAGAATTCAGATTCAGAATTCAGATTCAGAATTCAGATTCAGAATTCAGATTCCTAATTCAGATTCAGAATTTAGATTCAGAATTCAGATTCAGAATTCAGATTCAGAAGTCAGATTCGAGATTCAAATTTAGAATTCAAATTAAGGATTCAGATTCAGAATTAAATTTTAAATATTTGATTGGGTATCCAGATTCAGAACTTTTTGCTTACTTATAAATTCAGAACTCAATATTTAGATTCAAGATTAAAAGCAGAATTTAGCAGAATTCAGATCCAGAATTTAAATTTAGATTTAGAATTCCATTTCAGATTCAAATTAAGAGTTCCGATCTCAAAATCAAAATCAGATTCAACATTCTAATATTTAGGTTGTAGCCACCTGAATTCCAAATCATCCGAAATTCTTACGAACATTCTAAACCCGATAAATTTTCTGAACAATATCGATCTAACGGAATATCTTGATGCGGTTACTAGGGTTGACCCAAAAACCGGAAATCGAACATACAAGGTACATATTCCCATATATTTTTCTTTCTCGAAAACCCCATCGACTCACCTTCATTGTTGACCACGATGGTTCCGACGACGCCCTTGTGGGATTGGATCCGTTTTAGGGTTTCCTCGACTTCTTGGGACTAAAAAGGGAGAAAATGAATGAATTGATGATACTGATTTGTTTTCCTGCTGTTTTTACTTACCATCTTTGAGCGCTACCACGTCTTTAGATTGTTTTAAGATAATTAACTTTTTGGCTACTATTAGAACCGAACTAAATCCAGGAAATTCGATTTTCCAGCTGCTGAAACCGATTTTTCCCGACCCAGAAAAATGGAAATCTCTTGTTGTTGTGCCAAACGTCAAATCGATGCGCGAGGGCGTTACCTTGACGATGCATGCAGACGTTATGCCTGTCGCGTAACGCATTGTACACGCTTAGGAAAGAATACTTATTGATGAGTGCAGAAAACGCGAGGACTGAATGTAAGCAATGGGTAGTCGATTAATTTATAATAAAGCTGTTTATAAAATGTTGTGGAAAATAGAGAAGGCAATTGAAATCGTTCTCGGAAGTGATCCCTAAATAATTCCCTTTCCATCTTTAAAAGTATTTTGATTGCTTACAAAATTCTTGAGTGAAAGCGTAATCAATCTTTCGAAAAGATGAAATCTTCAATGTCAAACAGATTCCAGTGAGAAAAGAGAGTCTCGTATTCGCAACATTAATTTTGAATTGACACGACACGTACCAAACGACTCTCGATGTCTCAATCTGGTACAAAACTCAGTTTTATTAATTTTTATGGATGATTAGATTTTCTGTGCGTTTTATTTAATTACAAATTTTGATGTTCTTATGATGTATTTAAGCTGTTTTAAGTTTTTGCACTGATTTCTGACTTTTGTATTTAGCATTTTAGTCATTTTAGTCATTTTTGTCATTTTTGTCATTTTTGTCATTTTTGTCATTTTTGTCATTTTTGTCATTTTTGTCATTTTTGTCATTTTTGTCATTTTTGTCATTTTTGTCATTTTTGTCATTTTTGTCATTTTTGTCATTTTTGTCATTTTTGTCATTTTTGTCATTTTTGTCATTTTTGTCATTTTTGTCATTTTTGTCATTTTTGTCATTTTTGTCATTTTTGTCATTTTTGTCATTTTTGTCATTTTTGTCATTTTTGTCATTTTTGTCATTTTTGTCATTTTTGTCATTTTTGTCATTTTTGTCATTTTTGTCATTTTTGTCATTTTTGTCATTTTTGTCATTTTTGTCATTTTTGTCATTTTTGTCATTTTTGTCATTTTTGTCATTTTTGTCATTTTTGTCATTTTTGTCATTTTTGTCATTTTTGTCATTTTTGTCATTTTTGTCATTTTTGTCATTTTTGTCATTTTTGTCATTTTTGTCATTTTTGTCATTTTTGTCATTTTTGTCATTTTTGTCATTTTTGTCATTTTTGTCATTTTTGTCATTTTTGTCATTTTTGTCATTTTTGTCATTTTTGTCATTTTTGTCATTTTTGTCATTTTTGTCATTTTTGTCATTTTTGTCATTTTTGTCATTTTTGTCATTTTTGTCATTTTTGTCATTTTTGTCATTTTTGTCATTTTTGTCATTTTTGTCATTTTTGTCATTTTTGTCATTTTTGTCATTTTTGTCATTTTTGTCATTTTTGTCATTTTTGTCATTTTTGTCATTTTTGTCATTTTTGTCATTTTTGTCATTTTTGTCATTTTTGTCATTTTTGTCATTTTTGTCATTTTTGTCATTTTTGTCATTTTTGTCATTTTTGTCATTTTTGTCATTTTTGTCATTTTTGTCATTTTTGTCATTTTTGTCATTTTTGTCATTTTTGTCATTTTTGTCATTTTTGTCATTTTTGTCATTTTTGTCATTTTTGTCATTTTTGTCATTTTTGTCATTTTTGTCATTTTTGTCATTTTTGTCATTTTTGTCATTTTTGTCATTTTTGTCATTTTTGTCATTTTTGTCATTTTTGTCATTTTTGTCATTTTTGTCATTTTTGTCATTTTTGTCATTTTTGTCATTTTTGTCATTTTTGTCATTTTTGTCATTTTTGTCATTTTTGTCATTTTTGTCATTTTTGTCATTTTTGTCATTTTTGTCATTTTTGTCGTTTTTGTCATTTTTGTCATTTTTGTCATTTTTGTCATTTTTGTCATTTTTGTCATTTTTGTCATTTTTGTCATTTTTGTCATTTTTGTCATTTTTGTCATTTTTGTCATTTTTGTCATTTTTGTCATTTTTGTCATTTTTGTCATTTTTGTCATTTTTGTCATTTTTGTCATTTTTGTCATTTTTGTCATTTTTGTCATTTTTGTCATTTTTGTCATTTTTGTCATTTTTGTCATTTTTGTCATTTTTGTCATTTTTGTCATTTTTGTCATTTTTGTCATTTTTGTCATTTTTGTCATTTTTGTCATTTTTGTCATTTTTGTCATTTTTGTCATTTTTGTCATTTTTGTCATTTTTGTCGTTTTTGTCATTTTTGTCATTTTTGTCATTTTTGTCATTTTTGTCATTTTTGTCATTTTTGTCATTTTTGTCATTTTTGTCATTTTTGTCATTTTTGTCATTTTTGTCATTTTTGTCATTTTTGTCATTTTTGTCATTTTTGTCATTTTTGTCATTTTTGTCATTTTTGTCATTTTTGTCATTTTTGTCATTTTTGTCATTTTTGTCATTTTTGTCATTTTTGTCATTTTTGTCATTTTTGTCATGTTTGTCATTTTTGTCATTTTTGTCGTTTTTGGCTTTTTTTTTTAATTTTTTGTCATTTTTGTCATGTTTGTAATAGAAACAAATGTTTGAATATTTTAGTAAAAGTTTTTGGTGTACTTTATTTTAAAACAAAATTAATTTTAAGTGTGTTCTGATGGTTATTCTCGATTATCAATTTACTGTTCTTAAACATTAATCGAAATTACTTGACTAATACGCATATCCTTTGCATAACTTTGGGCGCATTATACCTACTAATACTTTATCATCACTCTGGTTCTTGAACAGTGATGAACACCAGCTGATGTTCCGGATCGATGGCCAAAATGGCTTCATTTTTCAATGTTTTCACTCGCACATGCAGGAACTCATCGGCAGCATCCAGTAGTTGTATAAAAGATTTAGCCTTATCAAAAAGCCCAGCATACAAGCCCGAATTAAGAATACAGCTTTTCTGATCCGTTAGGGTACTTCTCATTGGGAGACCATTTTTGCCCAAAATGATCACGTCCTTCACCAGCCGGATTTGGCGAATTTTCTCGAAACAAACATCCACATAACGCTGAAGATAGGTTTCATCCAAATTAGTAACGGCCTGCAAAAGATATAAATTTAAATATCTACTCATCAGACGTTAGAGCCTAGAGTTATGCAAGGTACCATTCTTTTCAACGGACAAACACAAACTAGAACTTTCAAGATTGTTTAGTTTCAATTTCGATAAAAACGACCTCCCAAATCGTTACCGAAACCACAATTATCGGTGAATAAAAATGAGAAAGGTTCAAATCAATTGATTTGTTTTACATCATAGAAAACATAACCTTTATGCTAATATCGAGCTGTAGCTACTTTCTTTCTATCGTAGATTTTGTCTATTATTTTTGGGGTAGGCACTATCGTTACTACCTACATGGGAGTCATAGAAAAATATGTCGGGGAAAAAGTAAGGAATGAGGGTGCTAACGTCTAATTATGTGTGCCTAAACATCGATCCCGTTGCGTGTTATTTATTTCCGCGTGATTGATCACAGCGAGGGAAGGTACAAAACATGTTTGCGATTAGCATAATGTGGATGTAATTTTATAGAAAAAAAAAACAACCAAAGGATTCACATTACCTACAGAGAGTATAACAATTTTTTGATGCCTTATGTTTTATAACAGTAATAAATCATACAAAAACAAAAAATATAAAAGAAAATAAACAAGTAACAGACAACAAAAATAACTAATAAGAATTGAAAGCAAACTAAAAAATCACAAAAAAACAATAATTATAAAGTAACCAAAATGAGGAAAATCAAAAATATATACAATTACATAAAATAGCAACGAATAAAAAATATAACAAAAATACAAAAAATACAAAATCACCAAAATTTCAAAAATTACAAATAAAAAATAAAATTAAAAATATTCCAAATAAAAACAAAAATTACAAAAATTACAAAATGACAAAAAATAACAAAAATTACAACAATGACAAAAATGACAAAAATTACTAAAAACAAAAACAACAGGTATAACAACAATAAAATGATAAAAATTAAATAAAATACAAAATTTACAAAAATAACAAAAATTACAAAAACAAAAAATTACAAAAATTACAAAAATTACAAAAATTACAAAAATTACAAAAATTACAAAAATTACAAAAATTACAAAAATTACAAAAATTACAAAAATTACAAAAATTACAAAAATTACAAAAATTACAAAAATTACAAAAATTACAAAAATTACAAAAATTACAAAAATTACAAAAATTACAAAAATTACAAAAATTACAAAAATTACAAAAATTACAAAAATTACAAAAATTACAAAAATTACAAAAATTACAAAAATTACAAAAATTACAAAAATTACAAAAATTACAAAAATTACAAAAATTACAAAAATTACAAAAATTACAAAAATTACAAAAATTACAAAAATAACAAAAATAACAAAAATAACAAAAATTACAAAAATTACAAAAATTACAAAAATTACAAAATTACAAAAATTACAAAAATTACAAAAATTACAAAAATTACAAAAATAACAAAAATTACAAAAATGACAAAAATAACAAATATTACAAAAATTACAAAAATTACAAAAATTACAAAAATTACAAAAATTACAAAAATTACAAAAATTACAAAAATTACAAAAATTACAAAAATTACAAAAATTACAAAAATTACAAAAATTACAAAAATTACAAAAATTACAAAAATTACAAAAATTACAAAAATTACAAAAATTACAAAAATTACAAAAATTACAAAAATTACAAAAATTACAAAAATTACAAAAATTACAAAAATTACAAAAAATACAAAATTTGCAAAAATAACAAAAATTACAAAAATTACAGAAATCCAAAAATTACAAAAATTACAAAAATTACAAAAATAACAAAAATTACAAAAATTACAAAAATTACAAAAATTACAAAAATTACAAAAATAACAAAAATTACAAAATTTACAAAAATTACAAAATTTACAAAAATTACAAAAATTACAAAAATTACAAAAATTACAAAAATTACAAAAATTACAAAAATTACAAAAATTACAAAAATTACAAAAATTACAAAAATTACAAAAATTACAAAAATTACAAAAATTACAAAAATTACAAAAATTACAAAAATTACAAAAATTACAAAAATAACAAAAATTACAAAAATTACAAAAATTACAAAAATTACAAAAATTACAAAAATTACAAAAATTACAAAAATTACAAAAATTACAAAAATTACAAAAATTACAAAAATTACAAAAATTACAAAAATTACAAAAATTACAAAAATTACAAAAATTACAAAAATTACAAAAATTACAAAAATTACAAAAATTACAAAAATTACAAAAATTACAAAAATTACAAAAATTACAAAAATTACAAAAATTACAAAAATTACAAAAATTACAAAAATTACAAAAATTACAAAAATTACAAAAATTACAAAAATTACAAAATTACAAAAATTACAAAAATTACAAAAATTACAAAAATTACAAAAATTACAAAAATTACAAAAATTACAAAATTACAAAAATTACAAAAATTACAAAAATTACAAAAATTACAAAAATTACAAAAATTACAAAAATTACAAAAATTACAAAAATTACAAAAATTACAAAAATTACAAAAATTACAAAATTACAAAAATTACAAAAATTACAAAAATTACAAAAATTACAAAAATTACAAAAATTACAAAAATTACAAAAATTACAAAAATTACAAAAATAACAAAAATTACAAAAATTACAAAAATTAAAAAATTACAAAAATTACAAAAATTACAAAAATTACAAAAATTACAAAAATTACAAAAATTACAAAAATTACAAAAATTACAAAAATTACAAAAATTACAAAAATTACAAAAATTACAAAAATTACAAAAATTACAAAAATTACAAAAATTACAAAAATTACAAAAATTACAAAAATTACAAAAATTACAAAAATTACAAAAATTACAAAAATTACAAAAATTACAAAAATGACAAAAAATGACAAAAATGACAAAAATTATAAAAATTACAAAAATTACAAAAATTACAAATATTACAAAAATTACAAAAATTACAAAAATTACAAAAATTACAAAAATTACAAAAATTACAAAAATTACAAAAATTACAAAAATTACAAAAATTACAAAAATTACAAAAATTACAAAAATTACAAAAATTACAAAAATTACAAAAATTACAAAAATTACAAAAATTACAAAAATTACAAAAATTACAAAAATTACAAAAATTACAAAAATTACAAAAATTACAAAAATTACAAAAATTACAAAAATTACAAAAATTACAAAAATTACAAAAATTACAAAAATTACAAAAATTACAAAAATTACAAAAATTACAAAAATTACAAAATTTACAAAAATTACCAAAAATTACAAAAATTACAAAAATTACAAAAATTACAAAAATTATAAAAATTACAAAAATTACAAAAATTACAAAAATTACAAAAATTACAAAAATTACAAAAGTTACAAAAATTACAAAAATTACAAAAATTACAAAAATTACAAAAATTACAAAAATTACAAAAATTACAAAAATTACAAAAATTACAAAAATTACAAAAATTACAAAAATTACAAAAATTACAAAAATTACAAAAATTACAAAAATTACAAAAATTACAAAAATTACAAAAATTACAAAAATTACAAAAATTCCAAAAATTACAAAGATTCCAAAAATTACAAAAATTCCAAAAATTACAAAAAATTACAAAAATTACAAAAATGACAAAAATGACAAAAATGACAAAAATGACCAAAATTATAAAAATTACAAAAATTACAAAAATTACAAATATTACAAATATTACAAAAATTACAAAAATTACAAAAATTACAAAAATTACAAAAATTACAAAAATTACAAAAATTACAAAAATTACAAAAATTATAAAAATTACAAAAATTACAAAAATTACAAAAATTACAAAAATTACAAAAATTACAAAAATTACAAAAATTACAAAAATTACAAAAATAACAAAAATTACAAAAATTACAAAAATTACAAAAATTACAAAAATTACAAAAATTACAAAAATTACA
>NW_026598348.1:0-32910 GCF_029784155.1 Uranotaenia lowii | reverse complement strand
TTTTTTTTTTTTTTTTTTTTTTTTTTTTTTTTTTTTTTTTTTTTTTTTTTTTTTTTTTTTTTTTTTTTTTTTTTTTTTTTTTTTTTTTTTTTTTTTTTTTTTTTTGTTTTTTTTTTTTTTTTTTTTTTTTTTTTTTTTTTTTTTTTTTTTTTTTTTTTTTTTTTTTTTTTTTTTTTTTTTTTTTTTTTTTTTTTTTTTTTTTTTTTTTTTTTTTTTTTTTTTTTTTTTTTTTTTTTTTTTATTCAGAGTTTTTAGAAATGGGACACTTTCTTCTGCTTCTAGCTCGTTTACTAGTTATCTGATATTCAAAATTTTGCTGCCTGTAAAAAGTACTATTCGACCTATTTTTTTTCTTCAAAATTTTACATTCACGCGTTTTTGAGTTATTAACGATGCAAGAGAAAAAGAAAAAATAGTATTGCACAGTTTTCTCCAAATTCCATCATTATTATATTGATAGCTTACAAAATCGTTGATAATTCACAGAAATACTGTGTGTTAGTGGTGGAAAAGTATGCAAACACTGTCAAAAATGTCCACAAAGTTCAAATCAAGCATTGGAGTGAAGCACATGATCGGCAACTACAGTTAAGAGTCATCAGGGAAGTAAAGTCTCATACCAACATTTTTAATTTTGAATAAGCGAAAAACTAAGTGTAGATCGCTGAAATTTCCAAAAAAAAAATTCTCCGATAAACTGAAAGTGTTGCCTAGTGATGAGTCATTCAAACCTAACCTCGAGCAACAATGTTTTGGCTAGTTCCAGAGCTCGTAAACTGTATAGCCGGTACCGAGGCTATGAGACAAATGATTTTTGATGAACGACAAAACTCATGAAATACCCTATTTCAAACAAATTCCAGCATTTGAATCCTATTCCATGTCTGCTCGTGGCAAGGTCCCGAGCATATTAAAATATGTATTTGCTGGTTGTTTTGTTAAAAAAAATGAATGATTTTCTAGAATCCTGATCCAGTGGAAAAAAACGAAAATTTTCAAAATGAAAACTGTAGTTTTCATTGTTTTTAAAGCCTAAAAAGAGTTCATTATTACTAGAATTTGAAATTATGCTAGTGAAAGTTATAATCAATTAACCAGCCTTAAACCATCTGAAACAGAAAAAAATAACGATTGATTTCAAACTGAAAGCAGTTTTCTTTCAGAATTTGATAAAATCAGGACCCATAAAAATAATTATTGTTAATGTGATTTTGATTTCCTTTTCGAAAACGACCTGCGAGTTTTTTTTTCAAAACATGGTCAAAACGAAACATCTAAAATTTTTAATTTTCTGGCATGATCAATATTTCTAAACATTGGACGTTTTACTTTTGGCAATCTGAAAGTGTTGCTAAATTAAGTATTTCAGAATGCCCGGTATTATAAGGGCTTGCTTGGATTTTCAAAGAAAAAATGGAGGAAAGCCCAAACCTGGATACCGGCTGGATATCGAGGAGAAAAGTTCGGACTATGAATGGTTATATCCACAATATGTGTTTGCAAAATGCAAACCAAAACTCAAATTATTCAACAAAGTTTATGATTTTTGAGACAGGCAACATAATAATTTGAGCTTGTTTAATCGAAATAAACATGCCAACATTTTTCTAATTGTTAAATAAGATTTCAAAGCCGCCGATGTGCCTCGATGAGAAACAATCTTTCAATTGATCTTTCTTTCGATTAGAACTATTAAAAAATATCCAGATTTTGACCGGAGCTGCTCAGATATTGCCTATTTTTTTAAGTTGAAAATTTGCAATTTGTCACGTCGCAATACTCGTAACAAAATGCGTTGGAAAATTTATTTAAAAAAAAGCTTGTAAGTTATACATTAAAAAAAACTTTGTTGACTTACTATAAAAAATAACATCTTTGAAGAAGCAAACATTAAAATTCAGTATTTCCAGCTTTTATTTTTATTTTCAAATACCTTCATCTAAACAGCTTTTAGCTGTTCCAAATAAATATTTCCTATGTAAAGAAACTAATTCTATAACATATTAATCCAAAGCCAGATATGTTATTTAGAGTTTGGAGTTTATATCAGAGATCAATACATATCCTTAATATTAATAAAGAACACATGCTAACTGAAAAAACTGAAAAGGAAAAAAAAATTACATCACTTGGATCCTGAGTAGGGGAACACTATTTCTTTCGTGGCGACCGTCAAAATTTCTTTTGAAAAGTTAGTAAAATTGAGTAATTTTAAGAAATTGTTTTTTTTTTAATCCAATCAGTTAAATGCATTAGTCATGAAGCATCATTTTTCGACAGAAACATTAGTTTCTTTTACTTCAAATTTCCAATGGTTGGTAATGGTGAGGATTACACAAATTCCTATAATCAATACATCAGACTAATAGAAATATTTAGGATTAAATGAAGCTTGTAAACAATATGGAAGCCTTTTTCAAGTCAGCACAATTGTAGTTTTGGGCTCCCACGTAATGGCAATAACTCGATTGTATTTCGGCAAGTGTGCTGACCCACATAATGTCTTTCTTTTTGTCGAATCGCCGAACATGACTTTCCGTGGTAAACAATTTTATTGCCGTATGAACGGGGGTATTCAAATATGTTTGACATCCTATAGACGGATGTCGTTCACCACATCCTTATGCCCCATTCTATCCCCATTTTCCCCTTTCTGAATGATCCCTCCGGGGTTATCAAATTGTTTAAGTGCTGACAGTCGTTTTCAATATACTCGTTATATATCCGAAGAAGAAAACATGTCGGCTCGTAAAATAAAATACAACCAGAGAGAGTGGAAAAAGGAAAGAAAAAAAAAGTCTGCCAGTTCGACGAGAACGACGAAATAATTTCATACGGTTCCATAAAGTTTTGCACGTTTAGAGAAACAGAGAGATTGACGACCAGCAGCAGCAAGCAGCATCGAGTTGAGTGAGGACGCGAACATCATTACTTTGCTGTTACGCGTTTCGTATAAATTTTTTTTTATGAACAACGAAATTCACTCATTTTGTTCGGTTTGTGGCTGGGGGATTTTTTTTTTTTGCTCTTTCGTCCTCTGCCTTGCAATCGTCCCCAGATCAGAGAAAGCAGAAAAAAAACGATGGCACAAAAATAATAAGTATATTTTGCTGTCATTCAGAAAAGATGACGTTTTCTGGCGCTGGAAACCGGAGCCCGAAGGATCTGATACACAGAGTGATGGCGAGAAAATCCTAGACCAAATCCAGCTAGAAGGGCAACGGAAGGGCTATAACAGAACTTGTAGTACAAATCAAAATTTCCAATAAAACAATTATTGATCACATCAGTTGTAAAAAGACTTCATCTTGACTGAATCTTGATCTTGAATCTTGATCTTGAATCTTGATCTTGAATCTTGATCTTGAATCTTGATCTTGAATCTTGATCTTGAATCTTGATCTTGAATCTTGATCTTGAATCTTGATCTTGAATCTTGATCTTGAATCTTGATCTTGAATCTTGATCTTGAATCTTGATCTTGAATCTTGATCTTGAATCTTGATCTTGAATCTTGATCTTGAATCTTGATCTTGAATCTTGATCTTGAATCTTGATCTTGAATCTTGATCTTGAATCTTGATCTTGAATCTTGATCTTGAATCTTGATCTTGAATCTTGATCTTGAATCTTGATCTTGAATCTTGATCTTGAATCTTGAATCTTGATCTTGAATCTTGATCTTGAATCTTGATCTTGAATCTTGATCTTGAATCTTGATCTTGAATCTTGATCTTGAATCTTGATCTTGAATCTTGATCTTGAATCTTGATCTTGAATCTTGATCTTGAATCTTGATCTTGAATCTTGATCTTGAATCTTGATCTTGAATCTTGATCTTGAATCTTGATCTTGAATCTTGATCTTGAATCTTGATCTTGAATCTTGATCTTTTATCTTGATCTTGAATCTTGATCTTGAATCTTGATCTTGAATCTTGATCTTGAATCTTGATCTTGAATCTTGATCTTGAATCTTGATCTTGAATCTTGATCTTGAATCTTGATCTTGAATCTTGATCTTGAATCTTGATCTTGAATCTTGATCTTGAATCTTGATCTTGAATCTTGATCTTGAATCTTGATCTTGAATCTTGATCTTGAATCTTGATCTTGAATCTTGATCTTGAATCTTGATCTTGAATCTTGATCTTGAATCTTGATCTTGAATCTTGATCTTGAATCTTGATCTTGAATCTTGATCTTGAATCTTGATCTTGAATCTTGATCTTGAATCTTGATCTTGAATCTTGATCTTGAATCTTGATCTTGAATCTTGATCTTGAATCTTGATCTTGAATCTTGATCTTGAATCTTGATCTTGAATCTTGATCTTGAATCTTGATCTTGAATCTTGATCTTGAATCTTGATCTTGAATCTTGATCTTGAATCTTGATCTTGAATCTTGATCTTGAATCTTGATCTTGAATCTTGATCTTGAATCTTGATCTTGAATCTTGATCTTGAATCTTGATCTTGAATCTTGATCTTGAATCTTGATCTTGAATCTTGATCTTGAATCTTGATCTTGAATCTTGATCTTGAATCTTGATCTTGAATCTTGATCTTGAATCTTGATCTTGAATCTTGATCTTGAATCTTGATCTTGAATCTTGATCTTGAATCTTGATCTTGAATCTTGATCTTGAATCTTGATCTTGAATCTTGATCTTGAATCTTGATCTTGAATCTTGATCTTGAATCTTGATCTTGAATCTTGATCTTGAATCTTGATCTTGAATCTTGATCTTGAATCTTGATCTTGAATCTTGATCTTGAATCTTGATCTTGAATCTTGATCTTGAATCTTGATCTTGAATCTTGATCTTGAATCTTGATCTTGAATCTTGATCTTGAATCTTGATCTTGAATCTTGATCTTGAATCTTGATCTTGAATCTTGATCTTGAATCTTGATCTTGAATTTTGATCTTGAATTTTGATCTTGAATCTTGATCTTGAATCTTGATCTTGAATCTTGATCTTGAATCTTGATCTTGAATCTTGATCTTGAATCTTGATCTTGAATCTTGATCTTGAATCTTGATCTTGAATCTTGATCTTGAATCTTGATCTTGAATCTTGATCTTGAATCTTGATCTTGAATCTTGATCTTGAATCTTGATCTTGAATCTTGATCTTGAATCTTGATCTTGAATCTTGATCTTGAATCTTGATCTTGAATCTTGATCTTGAATCTTGATCTTGAATCTTGATCTTGAATCTTGATCTTGAATCTTGATCTTGAATCTTGATCTTGAATCTTGATCTTGAATCTTGATCTTGAATCTTGATCTTGAATCTTGATCTTGAATCTTGATCTTGAATCTTGATCTTGAATCTTGATCTTGAATCTTGATCTTGAATCTTGATCTTGAATCTTGATCTTGAATCTTGATCTTGAATCTTGATCTTGAATCTTGATCTTGAATCTTGATCTTGAATCTTGATCTTGAATCTTGATCTTGAATCTTGATCTTGAATCTTGATCTTGAATCTTGATCTTGAATCTTGATCTTGAATCTTGATCTTGAATCTTGATCTTGAATCTTGATCTTGAATCTTGATCTTGAATCTTGATCTTGAATCTTGATCTTGAATCTTGATCTTGAATCTTGATCTTGAATCTTGATCTTGAATCTTGATCTTGAATCTTGATCTTGAATCTTGATCTTGAATCTTGATCTTGAATCTTGATCTTGAATCTTGATCTTGAATCTTGATCTTGAATCTTGATCTTGAATCTTGATCTTGAATCTTGATCTTGAATCTTGATCTTGAATCTTGATCTTGAATCTTGATCTTGAATCTTGATCTTGAATCTTGATCTTGAATCTTGATCTTGAATCTTGATCTTGAATCTTGATCTTGAATCTTGATCTTGAATCTTGATCTTGAATCTTGATCTTGAATCTTGATCTTGAATCTTGATCTTGAATCTTGATCTTGAATCTTGATCTTGAATCTTGATCTTGAATCTTGATCTTGAATCTTGATCTTGAATCTTGATCTTGAATCTTGATCTTGAATCTTGATCTTGAATCTTGATCTTGAATCTTGATCTTGAATCTTGATCTTGAATCTTGATCTTGAATCTTGATCTTGAATCTTGATCTTGAATCTTGATCTTGAATCTTGATCTTGAATCTTGATCTTGAATCTTGATCTTGAATCTTGATCTTGAATCTTGATCTTGAATCTTGATCTTGAATCTTGATCTTGAATCTTGATCTTGAATCTTGATCTTGAATCTTGATCTTGAATCTTGATCTTGAATCTTGATCTTGAATCTTGATCTTGAATCTTGATCTTGAATCTTGATCTTGAATCTTGATCTTGAATCTTGATCTTGAATCTTGATCTTGAATCTTGATCTTGAATCTTGATCTTGAATCTTGATCTTGAATCTTGATCTTGAATCTTGATCTTGAATCTTGATCTTGAATCTTGATCTTGAATCTTGATCTTGAATCTTGATCTTGAATCTTGATCTTGAATCTTGATCTTGAATCTTGATCTTGAATCTTGATCTTGAATCTTGATCTTGAATCTTGATCTTGAATCTTGATCTTGAATCTTGATCTTGAATCTTGATCTTGAATCTTGATCTTGAATCTTGATCTTGAATCTTGATCTTGAATCTTGATCTTGAATCTTGATCTTGAATCTTGATCTTGAATCTTGATCTTGAATCTTGATCTTGAATCTTGATCTTGAATCTTGATCTTGAATCTTGATCTTGAATCTTGATCTTGAATCTTGTTCTTGAATCTTGATCTTGAATCTTGATCTTGAATCTTGATCTTGAATCTTGATCTTGAATCTTGATCTTGAATCTTGATCTTGAATCTTGATCTTGAATCTTGATCTTGAATCTTGATCTTGAATCTTGATCTTGAATCTTGATCTTGAATCTTGATCTTGAATCTTGATCTTGAATCTTGATCTTGAATCTTGATCTTGAATCTTGATCTTGAATCTTGATCTTGAATCTTGATCTTGAATCTTGATCTTGAATCTTGATCTTGAATCTTGATCTTGAATCTTGATCTTGAATCTTGATCTTGAATCTTGATCTTGAATCTTGATCTTGAATCTTGATCTTGAATCTTGATCTTGAATCTTGATCTTGAATCTTGATCTTGAATCTTGATCTTGAATCTTGATCTTGAATCTTGATCTTGAATCTTGATCTTGAATCTTGATCTTGAATCTTGATCTTGAATCTTGATCTTGAATCTTGATCTTGAATCTTGATCTTGAATCTTGATCTTGAATCTTGATCTTGAATCTTGATCTTGAATCTTGATCTTGAATCTTGATCTTGAATCTTGATCTTGAATCTTGATCTTGAATCTTGATCTTGAATCTTGATCTTGAATCTTGATCTTGAATCTTGATCTTGAATCTTGATCTTGAATCTTGATCTTGAATCTTGATCTTGAATCTTGATCTTGAATCTTGATCTTGAATCTTGATCTTGAATCTTGATCTTGAATCTTGATCTTGAATCTTGATCTTGAATCTTGATCTTGAATCTTGATCTTGAATCTTGATCTTGAATCTTGATCTTGAATCTTGATCTTGAATCTTGATCTTGAATCTTGATCTTGAATCTTGATCTTGAATCTTGATCTTGAATCTTGATCTTGAATCTTGATCTTGAATCTTGATCTTGAATCTTGATCTTGAATCTTGATCTTGAATCTTGATCTTGAATCTTGATCTTGAATCTTGATCTTGAATCTTGATCTTGAATCTTGATCTTGAATCTTGATCTTGAATCTTGATCTTGAATCTTGATCTTGAATCTTGATCTTGAATCTTGATCTTGAATCTTGATCTTGAATCTTGATCTTGAATCTTGATCTTGAATCTTGATCTTGAATCTTGATCTTGAATCTTGATCTTGAATCTTGATCTTGAATCTTGATCTTGAATCTTGATCTTGAATCTTGATCTTGAATCTTGATCTTGAATCTTGATCTTGAATCTTGATCTTGAATCTTGATCTTGAATCTTGATCTTGAATCTTGATCTTGAATCTTGATCTTGAATCTTGATCTTGAATCTTGATCTTGAATCTTGATCTTGAATCTTGATCTTGAATCTTGATCTTGAATCTTGATCTTGAATCTTGATCTTGAATCTTGATCTTGAATCTTGATCTTGATCTTGAATCTTGATCTTGGAAGCTGGTTACGTTCTGGATCTTGTTTCTTAATTCTTGGTCCTAGTAGATCCAGATCCTGATGAAGATTTTTATAATGACCATGATCTTTCTGGGTCCTTGCTCTGTTCGTGATTTTGATATTATGCTGAATTCTGTTCCTGATCCTGAATCAAGACCTTTTCTTGGATTCTGATTCTAGCTTCTTATTCTGATCAAGGTTTTGATTTTAAAAATTATGTAGTTCTGGATCAGTTGATCCTGGATCTTGATTTGGAACCTTATCCTGGAACGGTCCTGATTATGGATCCTAGATCGTAATATTGGTATTAAAGATGCTCCTTTGTCTGGATCCTGGATCCTGTTCCTGATCTGGAAGCTTATCTTGGATGCAATTTGTTTAGTTACCCGATCAGGAGAGCATATCAAAATAATAACTCAAACGTATCTCACCAAGATATTTACATATGATTCAGTTATAATTAAGTACTCCAAATTTTCCATTTTAAGTTTCTCCAATCTGAATTATATCTTATTCTGATTGAGCAATTTGAATGGGGTTGAGCTCATATTCATTGATCAAGATTTTTTTCGGATTGTGCTAAAATAAAAGGATTATATCTTATTTTGATATACGTTCAACTTTTTCTGAAACACGGACATCGAAGTTAACGGCTCAAACCTTACATTAACGAGTTTCGCTCAACAGATTCATAAAATTGAATCAAATTTTTGGGAAACCAAAAATGGGGCATGGTTTTATCAAATAATGTGGTTTATTGACCTTCCGCTAGAAAATTTTCTCGAAGCACTCATATCTTGATAAGTTATAATTTTGATATAATTTGTTCTGTCCAATATCAAACTATGCTATCTGAACGAGATATAATCTTGATAGGAGCATATCAAAAACTGATATAATTTAGCTATGATCGTATAGATTTTTTGATATAATTTGAGATATTTTAACATCCTACGAGTACTAAATTATAACTCATCCAGATAGGAAAAAATTGAATATCAAAATATCTCATCTTGATATAATTTAGTTTTTCTCTTCTGATCGGGTATTGACGAATGTTTTATAATTTTAATGCTATTTTTCGGTCGAGGGTTTAAACAATGCAACTAAGCTTTAGGAATGCCAGAAGCTTCAGCCATTTTTTGTGGTCTTTCTCAAAAGAATAATCTGTCGGTTGTTTGATTTAAACCCTAGACTAAAATAAAAGTCAAAAATAACAACTCTGACTTTTCACCCAGAATCTTAATTCCAATCCTATTCCTGATCTTGGATTCTGATTTTGAATCTTTATCCTGTGTTGGTACTTGATCGAGATATGAAACCAAATCCTGATCCTGATCTGTATCCTGATTCTCAACTGACTCTGATCGGGAACCTTATTTTGGACTCTGGATCCTGGTCCAGAACCTTATCCTTACCCAGTGCGTTATCCTGTAACCTGATCCTGATTTCAATCGTGGTTCTGGGTTTAGAGCCTCTTTTTTATTAAAGTCCAATCCAGATTTGTTGAAAATTGGTTAACTATATTTTAATTATAGATGAAGAATTGATTTTTGTAGAACTTAATAGAAATCTAGATTCTTTGCTAAATTTCTTGTAATGTTAAATTATAGATTGTTGGGGGATAAGGTTCGCGGGTTGAGCAATCTTTAACGGCCTTTCCGAAGTTTCCAAACCCTTTCTCCACGTACCTCTTTTGTCCTACGTTGTGTTCTCCTTTTCGTTTCTTTCCAACTCGATCCTCTTTTATCCTTACTGTTTTCAATCCACCGACTTCCAATCCTTAACCGTCCTGAATGTCCTTCGTCCTGTATATGTAGTCCAAGTCCTTTTCTTTCCACCACTTATTTACAACCTTTTTGTTTTACTACTCAAAAACACTTTATTTTTTTGGTACTAGAAAACGCGAGAGTTAATCTACTTCTTTATTTGAACTCTATCGGTTGGATACTGACTGTTGTGTTGTCTTCTATCGATCTATCTACCTACTCTACTGGGGGTTATATGTATCTCTTCGTGTATCGTTCGTGTGCAGTGTTCATTTAGATACAATTGTGTAGTTCTTGTGGAAGTGTTAAGTACTATGCAACTCCAGTGATCCTCAAATAGTTTTGGATCATTGCATATTTTACTTAAATGTAAATATTTTGCTTATCGACTAACAAGATTAATAACCAGGATACCAATGGAAATCATAGAAAACTCGTGCTAAGAAAAGTCACCTCAAAATTAACCCCCGGGACCGAGACGATGAGATGAGTGGTTTTTTCTTTGATTTTTCTTTTCCGCCAACCCATGTGGGTTTGATGCTGGTTTCCAGATCCTTTTTTTTTTCCTCCTGCCTGCACTCTGTTTGGATATTGATCTGGGTTTCATCTTTCAACCGGGAAAGGAAAGTTTAGGAGCATGGTAAAGCATAAAGCTGCGAAAAAAAATGACAAAAGTACCAATAGCAGCAAATGGTAGAAAAAAAATGATAAAAAAAAACAGTGACACGAAAATAAATGAATGCATGCGAACAAGAGTGAAACGTGTTTATGTTGATGGGAGGGATATTTTTCATTAGCTTTTGAAAAGCGTATAAAATCATATGAACCCGAAACGAGGACGAAAGCGTGGCTGGAAAGTGAGTAATTGAAAAAGGATCGTGACTGCTGGATGTGGAAAAAAAATGTCGGTGAAAAAATTGTCACCAGTAATGAACGCCTCTGTGAATCACTGATTCGTTTCATGGGAGCATAAGAAATTTCTGACGATTCAAATTTTCGCACAATCAACTGCTTTTATTTTATTTTTGACATATTACTCGCATTAAAAATTGTGTTTCTAAGTTTAAGTATAAGTTATAGAATAATTAAAAATTGTTTAGTTTCTTAGACTTTTTCTTAGTCTTTCCAAATTTATAAATTCAAAAATAAACCAGTGTTATTTGCAAATCACTGTCAATGGAAAAACAAATCTAGAATTTTAACGATCGATTCTAAATCAAAATGATCAAAGCTTTTAGCGGGAATAAAAATAGGAAAATGGCATCCAGCCATTTTGCAACCCCCCCTCAGCTTTGTTGATTAACCCTTCACCAAAATAAAAATAGGAAAAGCGCGTAAACGCAATCAGAGTATCGGCAATCATTATCATCACCATCAGCATCGCTGTGTGTGGCCCGCGGTTTTCCTCGCTGATATACTGATGCACGCATACCGAAATCGGTGTGGGTGTTTTTATTTTTTCATTTATTTTTATTTTTGTTGCTTCTTGCTTGCACCTGAATTCAGTATGTCATGTTCGGCTAAGCAATGCGAGTAAAAAAAACAATCGTGAGCTGAAATCTGAAAATTCAAACCAACAGTAGTGAATTAACAACAGTACAGCTGAAAGGGATGAACCGAAGTCCAGTCCAGATGTAGGGTGACGCACTTTTATTAGGTTTTTAAAACTTTTCCTTTATAAAGTTAAAGAGGGAGGATAATCAAAAGCAAGTTCAATCGTTGGAAGGAAGTGGTAGAAAGTTTTACACTTCAAACCAGGGTCGTTGGAAGAATCGCCTCATGCGGGGGAGGGGTTTTTGTAATCAATTTTTAACTATAATATTTTTGTTCAAACAATGCATGAATTAATCAAACTAATAATTTTTACTTATACAACATATTGGATTAAGCATTAAGCATTTTTCTTTTACATTTACAGTTTTTCGTAATGAATAGAAATTATTGAAAATACATCTCTGAATCATTGAAATAGTAAGCTATATCTATTTATGTAAGGATTATTATAGTTACAAAATAGGAAACTTGAAATCTTTGAATTTGCTCAAAAACTGGTGGTGAGTTTCGCTTCTTGATTTGAACATAGAATATTTTGATTAGAAAGCTTTTTAGGCAAAATTAAGCTTTCAAAAATAATAGTATTAGATTAAAACTTTGCGGTTCGAATCTGATTCTTTCAAACTTATTCCAAATTATAGATTTTAGTTTAAAATTTGGTTTATGAAAAAACTGCGGAGCACCAGAAAATATGGAATTCCCTGCAATTTATTTTAAAGGAATATTTTAGAAAATATTTTTCATTGAAAATCTATTCCTTTATAAAAATTCTGTGGATGATTCAAAAAAATTACAACCAGTTGCTTTCATGAAAAAGATGGCCGGATCTTCTTTAAATTTGTTATTTTCAGCTAAATTATGTGTTCAAAATGACTTCATAAAGAATTTTGAATTTTGAAAATGAACTAACAATCACAATTATTAGTATGCAATCTCCTGCAATTTTAAATCCCCAACTAAATAGTCATCTTGATAATAAAATCCTGATTGTGAAACTCTTTTACGACATGAATCTGAATCAGAATTTTGAAAACTTATTCTATATCTTAATTTTTCGCCAAATCCCAGTTTCTAAAATTTTGAATTTGTTTCCGAATTTCAATTCGATTTCTGAAATATACAGAGAAAACAAAACGATTTCCAAATCAACATTTACATTACGAGCCAAGAATTGAAAATTTTTTCAGACTCTCAACCATGAACCTATTATATTAATTCTGTATTTTTGGGATTCAATCTAATTTAATTATTTTTTTTATTAGTATCACTTTCAAATCGACTTGGGTATTTGAATTGTAAATCAAATAAAAAAATGATGAATCTGATTCTGAATTTTCAATTCTAGGTCGCCATTTTGAAGCTTTTTTAGTAGGATTTTTAATAACTGAATTTAAGAATATACAAACTCAGGGCGGTTTTTTTTCAAATTTGGAAAATTATTACCAAATATTCAAACTGCATGTGAGTTTCGAAAGAATGATTCAAATTTTGAATGAATTGCAAAACCAAATTTGAACCATTTAAAAAAAATACCTTTTCTTATTAGTTTTCTGATGTTGATTCGACCAAAAATCATGAATCCTTAAATTGATACCGAATCCGATTTATGGAAACAGAAACATAATTGAGAGTTTGATAAAATGTAACTAAAACCAGAGTTTCAATCAACAAGGAAGAAAATTTTGAAAAATTTAAGCATAATTATGAACCGCCCCACCCCCGCCCCTGTTCCCACGGCTATGTTTCAAACACATTTTGAAAATTTTACAATATCACACTTTTTTCAGATCTGCATCCGTCAATTTTCTTTAAAACACTAGTTGGATTTATATCAGATACGCCTGAAATAGATCAGATCTTGAAAAATGTTTTGCATTGTAAAATTTAAAAATGCGCTACAAGTGTCAAAATGCCTGCTTCTTTCTTCCAACACGAGTGAACTTGCTCTAAGCGTTGGGTTGGGAAGACATGAAAAAAATGTCAGCTCGCGTCAAATTAATAAACTGTCTTAAATATCATTTTCTATATGAAATTAAATGTAAACTGCAGTGTAATGCAGTTGTAAGTAAATGCAGTGTTTTAGTTGAATTTTCAAGACCAGGAATTTTCATTGAAAATAGTGGATGCACGCAGCTAAGTTTTCTTAAATTTTCAATTTCTTTCTAGTACTCATCCATTCAAGTAGTTATTATTTCATAAGCTCTTAGACAATCAACATAAACATTTTCAAATTGTGGCAAAAAAACATAAAAAAAATGGAAGGAATTATTGAGCAACTTTTACTGTTTATTTCACAGTTTGATGTGTAATCACGTTGTCAGTTTCATCTTGAATGATTTACAACTTAATCATGATATTTAAATGATGCTCCTGATGGAATCTTTCTCCAAATAATTTTGGAATTCAATAATATAATGTTTACGTCAGTTTTTTCACGAAATATTCAATCATTCGACATTCATGTGCACCCTAAAAAATTTAAAATCGACAAAACATAATAGTTTTACAAGAATAGTAATGGTACCAGATTTTTGTTTAATTTAAATTCCAATCCATCCAATTTTTGAGTTTCATAAGTAAAAACAGGTAAGTGTAATCATTCAAATTCAAAATGTATGTAACCTCAATCTTGGAACTAATAAATAAATCATAATTAGATTTAATTTGATTTTGATTTCTTTGTGATGCATTTCGAATTCAATGACTCAAACTGGATGTGAGAAGTTGTAACAAATCGTAATAAATTTTTAACAGTATATTTTGAATTGCCATTCCATTATATATATCGTTCTAGGTAACGATTTGTTTGCTTATGAAATAAAATGCAATTAAACCCCTCTTTCAAAACCCCTTGCCCTCAAAATGTGCTTTTCATAAGAAAGGTGTACAAGTTCAGAATCACAAACCAACCATTAACTTTATTCAACCTTTATTTAACGTATCGAAAATGTTGAATCCATGTGACCGATTATTTGATTTTTGAAACAATCAACTGAATGAGTGAAAAGATGTAGAAACCCCAACATTCACTTTAATTCATTGAAAAAATGAAAAATAAATGACGTATGTATGATACATATTCTGCAGGTACAAAAAATTATTTAATAAACCTAGTTCAATCTCAAAGTTTTCATTTATTTTTATTGTAGTTTTAAATGCTCATTTCCACGCTTTTAAGGGTTTTATAAATTATTAACTAAGTTTTATAAATATGTTTTTTAAACTGCTGAATATTAGTGTTCGATTCTATCAAACCTGTGGTGACATCTACATGTGAGCATTCTAAATCAAGGATCTTCAAGTTTATCGCAAAAACGCAGTATTTCGACCAACTGAACATTTTATGCGAACTGTGGTATCCGGCTAGGTCGAAAGTTATAAAAGGCCTTCGTGAGAAGAATTTCGCCCCTGTTTTTGGTTGTGACACCGACCCGTCAAGTTGACAGCAGTTAAGATAAACACAATTTGTAGATTTTAAGAAGAAAGTTTAGTGGATTAAGTTAAATTTTGTAGAAATAAGAATAAAAGTGAATTGATAGAGAGAAATCGTAGAGAAAAGTAAATATAGTGCATGAAAAACCGGAAAAGAAGAGAAGAATTATTAATAACCTGAAGTGCATACCCACCTGAACTTACCTGAATCGTGATTACTTACCTGGTGAACTCCATCCATAACTCCTACGAGTGTTTTTTGCTGGTTCCTGAAAGCTGAGGTATCGTCAATTAGTAATCAGAACAATACCTTCTAGAATGGTGAAATACTTAACTTTTTTATTCATATTCAGCATGCAGACAAATTAATTTGTCAAATTTAAAAATCACCCGATCAGGAGAGCATATCAAAATAATAATTCAAACATATCTCACCAAGATATTCACATCTCATACATTTATAATTTAGTATGTACTCAAAACTTTAGATTTTAAGTTTCTCTAATCTGAATTATATCTTATTTTGATTGACAGACTTGAATGGGGTTGAGCTCATTTTGAATGAAAACGATTTTTTTTGGATTGTCCTAAAATAAAATGATCATAACTTATTTTGATATTCGTACAACTTTTTATGAAACACGCACATCAAAGTCATCCCGATCAGAAGAAAGAAACAAAATTATATTGAGATGAGATATTTTTATTTTCAATTTTTTTCCTACCAAAATGAGATATAATTTAGTACTCGTTGGATGGTTAAATATCTCAAATTATAACAAAAAGTCTATGCAAGCATAACTAAATTATACCACCCCTTGATAGCATTATATCAAAATTATATCTCAATCAGATAGGATTTGGACCACCAAAAATGCATAAATATGAGTCTTGATGAAGTATTTGTCTTACACGCATCACTTGTATGCAATGTTTTTTTTTTCTTTACTACAAATATGTTTATTCAATTTTTTTTTTTACTTTACAAAAAAGGCACGCACGTGTTAAAAAACTATGCCCTAGAGCTAAGGCAAACTTTAAATTCACAGATTATAATTCAAATATGAAATCAGAACATTGAGGTCAACATCAACTGTGTTTGTGGAAAGAATATACTGTAAGTATTGTGTGAAGAGCTGCGAAAGTGAGAGCGAAAAGTGGGAAATCTGAAATTAGAAAACTGAATATTTCTTGTTTTACGCCTGTTTACTAATTTTATTTTACTTAGAGTGTACCACCAGCAATTACGAACTTTGGCACAATCCACCAATCTATGATTAATATCCTCAATTTCTTGGGGACAAAAATCACAGTATGGCGAAAGTCCTCTTCCAAAACGATATTGTTTTTCTGCGCAAGCTATTTTCTCATTAACAAGAAGATACCACGAGGATTGATAATCAGAAGAAATTGACTTATGAAATATATTTTTCCAAATTTGTTTCCAAGTGTAACTAGGATATTTTTCAACTACATGTGGTTTTGGTAAAGTTTCAATGTAATGATTATAAATTTTTGACGTAAAAAGGTTTTCTATGTATGATTGAGGTAGATATGGTAGCTCTAGCCAAAGTGTTTTGAGAAAACTGGAATTAATAGGGATTTGTTTAATATTGGGAGGATTTCCAATTTCTTGAGTCAAATTTTGTAAAAAGGTTGATGTTTGTCTGAATTTTAAGAACCGCGATATTAAAAGTGATTTGCATTTATGTTCAGGGGATATTAATCCGAGACCTCCATCTACTTTAGATAAACACAACTGATTAAATGAAATTCTCAGGCTTTGATTAAACCACAAAAAATTTCCGTAAAGTGATTTTAATTTGGCACAAATTTTTTTATTTGTCGAAACTGTTGAAGCTAAAAACCAAATCCTTGATGAAGCATATGTATTTAAGTAAATAACTTTTTGAATTATGTTTAGCGTTCTATATCTGTTCAGGTTCAAAACAAAATTCAGTTTTTGAAAAAGATCGTTCCAATTTTTATTTATCATTTTCACAGTGCTATTATTATACCAAATTCCTAAAATTTTTACTTCATCCTTTAAATCTATCCAATTTGGTATATTATTAATTGTTGTATTCAAACCAACTTTCATTGAAAATGTTTTACTATAATTTACTTTAGCTCCAGCTGCCTTTTCAAATGCATCAAAAATAAGCTTTATTGTATTTAAGGTATTAGGGTCATTTATAATCATACTTATATCATCTGCATAACAATTTATAATATCTTCATTCCGAATCAAATTTTCTTCCAATTTTGCTATCAAAGGTTCTATATAGATACAAAATAAAAGCATAGATAGGGGATCGCCCTGTCTCACCGAACGTTCAATTTTAATTTCACGCGAGATATTTCCATTGATTAAAATCTTTGAAAAAGAGTTTTCATAACATGTCCTTATGAATGTGATAAAATTTGAGTTGAATCCTATTTTTGATAAAATCTATATATATAAAAAGCAATTTCTGTATGTTTGTTTGTTTGTTTGTTTGTTTGTTTATTTGTTTGTTTGTCCTCTATAGACTCAGCCGTCTTAAGAGCTAGAGAGCTGAAATTTGGCATGGATACTCATTAGGACCAGGAAAGATGAAAAATGTTTCAGATTTTTGGATAACCCCTTCTGAAGGGGGTCGTCCATACAAGACAAATATTGTTTACACGATATTGACGTTATTTTTCGTCGGATTGTGTTGAAAATTTGCACATGAGTGTGTTGAAAGACAAGCAATCGATTTCAGGTATCAAATTTTGTGTAAGGGGGCAGCCAAAAGGGTCGTCCATATTAACTGTTTGCTGTTTTTGCGATATTGACGTTATTATACATCGTATTCAGATGAAAATTGGTACACGATAGTTTTGAGTGACGTGCAATCGATTTGAGGTATCATATTTAGTGTAAGGGGCCGGCAAAAGGGGTCGTCCATATTAAATTTTCAGTATCTTAGTGATATTGTCGTTTTATACATCGGATTGGGATGAAAATTTGCACATAGGAGCTATTAGGGACAAATAACTGATTTCACTTATCCAAATTAAAATCAGGGGTCGACCAAAGGGGTCGTCCATGTTAACTATTCACTTTTGATGCGATATTGTCGTTATTATACATAGGATTCAGACGAAAATTCGTACACGAGAGTTTTGAGAGATGAGCAATGGATTTCAGGTATTCAATTCAGTTTAAGGGGCCGGCAAAGGGGGTCGTTCATATAAACCTTTCATATTTTTGCAATATCGACGTTATTATACATCGGATTGGGATGAAAATTTCCACACGGTAGTTTTCAGGGACGGACAATCGATCTCAGATGTCAAATATTTTGCCAGGGGTCGACGAAAGGGGTCGTCCATATACATTAATTTTTCACTATTTTTAACAATATTGACGTTATTATACAATGGATTGCTTTGAAAATTTGCACACGGGTGTTTTGAGGGAAGGGCAATCGATTTCAGATACCAAAGTTTATATAAGAGCCTCCGAAAGGGGTTTAGCTTTTTGGCAATAATTGCGTTGTTATGCAATGATTAAGTCGAAATTTATACACGTGGTTTTTGATTCCTGATTTTATATTTAGTAACAGACGACAGAAAAAGTAATCGCCCAATATTTTTGCAATTATTACTAAACAATGAATCTGGAAAATGCTTGGCAATTGACTTTCATACAAACTGTTCATGACATATTCCAAGTTGAAAGCGAAACGAAGTTCGTATGGGATCAGCTAGTGTTATATAAAAACTGATGGTTAACACGATCGAACGCCTTCTCTAAATCGAAAGAAATCAATATGGCAGTTTTCTTATTAATATTCAATTCGCTTATTTTGTCTCTTATTGAACATGTTGCCTCATATATGTTCCTGCTTTTAGTAGCGCATTTTTGTGCATCTGATAATATAAAATTATTTAATTTTGCCAATCTATTTTTTAAAATTCTTGCTATTAATTTATAATCAAAATTCAAAAGTTTAATAGGTCTGTAATTTTCAATTTTATTTTTGTTGCCCTTCTTTTTTATTAAAATTATTACACCTTCCATTAATTTTTTCGAACTTTGACAGTTGATTACATCATTCATCACTAGCAGGAATTCTTTTTTAATAATATTCCAACATGAGGTGTAAAATGATTTCGTTAGTCCATCACAACCCGGTGATTTACGAGATTGACTCTGCTTAATTCCTGCCCAAGCTTCTTCCTCTGATATCTCATTCATCAAATTCCTATTTTCTATCAAGTCATCAGGTAAAACCTTGACTGGGTTAAAAGAAGTGCCATCAACTGGCTGCTCTTTAAAAAGTTCAGTGTAAAAGGAAACTATTTCTTTCTCAATTTTAGTTGAATCGTTATCTACCTTTCCATTTATTTCTAGTGATCCTATCGTTGCATTTCCACGATTTCTTGCCATTTCTGCAACTTGAAAAATTGAAATGTCTTCTCCTGCTATATATGTCTTTGAATTTTGGAAGAAACTTTTCGATAAAAGTTTTTGATTAGCTAACATTTTACCTTTTATTTTATTTATTTCACTTAATAATGAAGGATTATTTAAATACTGACCATACAAATTATTCAACGCGCAATAGAAAAACTCTTCAGTATCTCTAAATCTTTTTTTGATCTCATTCTGTTTCCATTTAAAAAAAAGCCACAATTTTCAGTTTCGCAAAATCAGTCCACCAAGATAACCAAGTAGAATAATATCTTTTTTGAATGATCCAATAGTTCCATTTTTGTTGAAATTCTTGCAGATTTTCCTCATTAATTACTGAATTATTAAATCGCCAAAAACCTTTTCCAGATGGTTTGCCCAAACAAGGTAATCTAACTTTTAAAATAACTGCTTTATGATCAGAAAATAAATAAATTGTTTATTGTTTATAAAAAAAGACCATCTGACGTAAGCGTCTTAATGGTTTACTTAAATCTAGGTCTATCTAAACTTACATTTTGAGATTTCTACCTTCTTAACTGGTCACTTATGTTAGATTCGATCAAGCGTTTATATGTTGCAGTTGAGACATTAAAGTCAAAGAGAGCATAATGGCATAAGAAGCTAATTTTTGCGGAACGTAAGGGGTCGTTGCTGCCATAGCGTGTATTTCTCGATACCAGTGAAAGCCAGTCACGGTTTCGCAGAGCTCTTTCTGGGGCATAAATGTTACAGCGGGAGAGTATCCAAGAACAGTCGATTTCGTTTCTGAGAATTTTCGCTACAAATAGTGATTGACCGATGGAATGGCGATCCGACAGCGTGTGAAGGCCAAGCAAAGCGCAACGTTGTGCATAAGGTGGCAGGTTTCGAGGATTATCCCACGGTAGATCACGCAGAGCATAACGAACGAATTTCCGTTGAACCGCTTCAAAACCCGCTACCCATGTAGCTTCAAATGGCCACCACACAAGATTTGCAGATTCTAGTATTGAACGGACCAGGCAACAATACAGAGCTCGTAGGCAAATAGGATCTGTAAATTCTTTTCTCAGACGTATGACAAATCCCAGCATTCGGTTAGCCTTTTCAAGTGTAGCACAGTAGTGACGCTTAAATGTCATATGACTATCCAAAACAACGCCAAGGTCCTTAATTTGATCAACACGATGTAGGAATTCGCCCTGGATATTGTAGTTGTACAAAAATGGAAGTTTCTTGCGCCCAAATGAACATAAATTAGATTTTATTTGAGCTACTTGATTTTTAAGTTCATCACTTATATAAATTCTATCCAACCTTGCCCCAGAGCCGTTTCTTATGAAAGTGTAATCTATGCTAGAATTATTTTTTATGTTCCACGAATCGAATAATTTTAATTTTTCAACAAAATATTTCAAAGATTGGCTAAAATTTGACGCATGATTTGCATCGTTTTTATTAAAAATGCTATTGAAATCTCCTCCCAATATCAAATTTCCAAATCCAAAAGGTAATGTATTTTTAAAGAAATTCTCTCTGCTCAGTTTATTTGCACTCCCCGAGGGTGGATAAATGCAACAAATTGTTGTATTGTTGTTTATTTTAATGCTTATGATACGACTATCTAAACTTTTACTAATATTTGACACTTTGATATAAGATTTAACCAGAATAGCAGTTCCTCTTTTATTGAAATCAATATTACAAAAAGTTTCAAACCCTTTTATCTGAAATTCATTAGAAACCTCCTGCAACAACACAATATCCAAGTCCATTAAAAAAATAAATGATTTCAAGGCATTGATTTTATTTTCGTTTGATATTCCGTTAAGATTGATTGTTCCAATGTTATAGCACAAAAAATTATTCATATTTAAACTTTTACTAATTTCTTTTGATTATTATTTCTCGTTGTTAACCTCCCCCGCATTATTCCAATCTGTCATCGTTTTGTCACCGTTTTCAACGTTAGAAAGAAGAAGCCTGAACGAATTTCTCTGCAGCACATTCTCAATATGATCCAAACTATTCATAGAACCGGTTCGCCCATCGGATTGATTAACCTTTCTCCCAACCGATTCCCGCAAGTTTCGGACATTTGATCGCGATCGTGAGTTCCGTTGTGTATTTTTTGTGTTCGTGTTTATGTTAGTGTTAGTGTTGTACCGTGTTGTAGCTTTTGATGTTCTTTGTGTTTTGTTGAGTTGACCTTCATCTTGAATATTTTTTTTTTTTAACTGATTTATTTGAAACGGCTCATACGATTAGGTTTGAAGGAGCCAAACTCGTTTTCTTTTTACAATCGTTTGCTTAGCTTAGCACATTTTTAGAAGAAAAAAGAAGATAGAAAGGGAAATGTGAAAATAAAAAGGATTATAGACGAAGATCGATAGCTTTTAGAAAAAGGTAGATTTCATACATGTAGTCCAAATCTAGCACAGCTAGTACATCTCTCACTGGAACATAGGGTGGTTTTCCTCGGGCCCTAAGGGAGTCTATAAAATTCGTTCTAGCGACAAGATGAACCTCACACGACCAAACAATATGCTCGATGTCATGGTAACCTTGGCCGCAACCACACAAATTGCTGCCAGCAATGTCAAAACGATAGAGTACCGCGTCTAAGGAACAATGATTGGACATGAGACGGAAGAATATACGAATAAAATCCCGACTCAGATCCAATCTATTGAACCAGGGTTTAAGGCTTACCTTTGGGATAATCGAGTGGAGCCACCGACCATCCTCATCCTCGTCCCATTTGCGCTGCCAGTTAACAAGAGAGTTTCTTCGAACCAGATAGTAAAATTCGTTGAAGACGATTTCACGTTGATACGTGTCGCCTTCCATCGCCCCCACCTTTGCCAGAGAGTCTGCCTTCTCATTGCCCACTATCGAGCAATGAGAGGGAACCCAAACAAATGTGATGGTAAAGCGACGTTTTGATAAAGCACTCAAATTATTTCGTATCTTCTCGAGGAAGTACGGCGAGTGCTTTCCCGATTTTATCGAATGAATTGCTTCAACAGAGCTCAGACTATCCGTAACAATATAGTAGTGTCCAACTGCCCGTGAAGCGACGCTGTCCAAAGCCCAGTGAATAGCTGCTAGCTCCGCTACATATACAGAGCATGGTGACTGGAGACTGTGAGAGGCGCTAGATATTTCGTTGAACACTCCAAATCCTGTTGATTCCTCTGTAAGTGATCCATCGGTAAAGTACATTTTATCAGCATCGACGTGTCTATATTTAGCTTCGAAAATTCTTGGAATCAGAAGTGGACGATGCGGATCCGGGATTCCACGAATTTCCTGCTGCATAGACAAATCAAACTGGACAGAAGAATTATCGTAGTCTGGGATGAAAACACTAGTTGGAGAGTACGAAGAAGGGTTTACCTGCATTGACATGAGGACATGGTATATAGACATAAATCTAGTTTGAAGATTTTGCTCAAGTAACCTTTCAAATTTCACAATCACCAATGGGTTCATGACCTCACACCTGATGAGGAACCGGAGTGATAGTAAATTGAATCGATCTTTCAGAGGGAGTATGCCTGCCAAAACTTCCAGACTCATGTTATGCGTTGAGGGCATACAGCCCAAGGCGATGCGGAGACAATGGTACTGGATACGCTCGAGTTTGATGAGGTGAGATTTGGCAGCTGACTGAAAACAGAAGCTACCATATTCCATCACTGAGAGAATTGTTGTTCGATACAATTTTAAAAGATCTTCTGGATGGGCTCCCCACCAGGTGCCAGTTATTGATCGGAGAAAATTGATTCTTTGTTGGCATTTTCCTTTTAGATACTCAATATGGGCCCTCCAGGTACACTTAGAATCAAACCAAACCCCAAGATACTTAAAACACCTCGATTGAGTGATCGTTCTGCCTAGAAGTTGAAGCTTAGGTTGAGCAGGTCTACGTTTTTTAGAGAAAACAACCATCTCCGTTTTCTGAGGGGAAAACTCAATCCCAAGCCCCAAAGCCCAGGAAGACAATTTGTCTAAAGTATCTTGTAAAGGTCTGTGCAGATGAGACTCGGAAGATCCTGTGACAGAAACCACGCCGTCATCTGCAAGTTGTCTTAGAGTGCAGCCTTCAGAGAGACAACTGTCGATGTCACTCACGTAAAAGTTGTACAAAAGTGGACTCAAACATGAACCCTGTGGGAGGCCCATGTAAGAGGTTCTGCTAATTGCAATATCTCCGTGAGCAAAGTTCAGATGTTTCTCACAAAGCAAGCTGTATAAGATGTTGTTCAATAGTGGAGGCAGACCTCGGGAGTGTAATTTGTCTGACAAGACCTCTATTGAGACTGCATCAAAAGCTCCCTTTATGTCTAGAAACACTGAAGCCATTTGCTCACGTTTTGCGTACGCCATTTGTATCTCTGAAGACAGCAAAGCAAGACAATCGTTTGTCCCTTTGCCCCTTCGAAACCCAAATTGAGTATCTGAAAGGAGACCATTTGTTTCCACCCATTTGTCCAAACGAAACAATATCATTTTCTCCATCAATTTGCGTATACAAGACAACATCGCTATTGGACGGTACGAATTGGGATCAGACGCTGGTTTTCCAGGTTTTTGGATAGCAATGACTCTCACTTGTCTCCACTCTTGGGGAACAATGCTATGCTCCAAGAATTGATTAAATAAATTTAACAAGCGAAATTTTGCGGCATCCGGAAGGTTTTTCAACAAGTTAAACTTGATTTTATCAATTCCCGGAGCTGAATTGTTGCAAGAGAGGAGGGCAAGTGAGAATTCGACCATTGAAAAGCTGGAATCCAGACCACACCTACCTGGAGGCACATTCCGGATTATTTTTTTAACAGGTGCGGAATCTGGACAGACTTTCCGTGCGAAGTTGAATATCCACCTATGTGAATGTTCCTCACTTTCATTTGTTGAAGATCGATTACGCATGTTTCGTGCTACTTTCCACAAGGTATTCAAGGACGTTTCTCGCGATAAACCCTCCACGAATGTACGCCAATGTGCTAGTTTTTTCCCTTTAATCAATTTTTTGAATTGATTTTCAAGGGACAGATATGTTTCGAAATGATCGAGGGTTCCATGTTTTCTAAAATCTTTGAAAGCTTTTGATTTGTCCTTATAAAGCTTAGAACACTGGTTGTCCCACCATGGATTAGGAGGCCTTCGACGTACAGATGAATCTGCGATGGGTTTCGTTTGAGCACAAACTGCACTTTCATGTATCAAACAAGCGAGAAAATTGTATTCTTCTAAAGGAGGTAGAACATTCATAGAATTGATGGTTGTTGTAATCGTGTCCGCATATTTTTTCCAGTCGATGTGTCTTGTAAGGTCATATGCCATATTTGTATGATTTGAAGTACTGGCCCCATTGGTGATTGTAATTTTGATTGGTAAGTGGTCACTACCATTGGGATCAGGGATTACCTTCCACTGGCAATCCAATGATAGTGAATTTGAGCAGAGTGAGAGGTCAATTGCGCTTGGTCTTGCAGGAGGTTTAGGTACCCGTGTTTTTTCACCCGTGTTCAAAATTGTTAAATTGAAACTGTCACAAATGTCATAGATAAGAGTAGAACGACTATCGTCAATTTGTGCTCCCCAGACAGTTCCATGTGAATTGAAGTCACCCAGGATCAACCTTGGCTCAGGAAGCACTGAGCACAGGTCCTCCAGGTGACTTCGATCCACTGCAACTCTATGAGGCCAGTGCAAACTGACAACGCATAAGTCCTTACCTCTTATAGTTGTATGACATGCAACAGCTTCAATTCCTCCTGATAAAGGGAGATGGATTCTATAAAAGGAGTGGCGCTTATTGATCCCCAAAAGCACCCCTCCATAAGAATCGTTACGATCCAGGCGGATAATGTTAAAATCGTGGAATGAGAGATCAGTTTGTGAAGAAAGCCAAGTTTCGGACAGAGCAAATACATCGCAATTAGTTTTATGAAGAAGAAATTTGAACGGATCCTGTTTAGGGATTAGACTACGACAATTCCACTGTAGAACAGTGATATCTCCGACCTCTCGGCTTAAATTAGCCATCGAGAGAGATGAACACTGAAAGGAGTGGCCAAGTTTGCATCAATTGCTTTAAAAGTGTCTTCACTAACGGGAGCATTGTAGTAACAATGCCTCTTATGGACTCTGATACGTGGAAAAAAGAGAAAACTCCATTAAGAATGTCAGATAACTTAAAAAGTCCCGCATTGGAAGTTGATTCTGACAAAACAGGATTAGGATTGGAGATCTTTGAGGGCCCCGCTACTTCCGGGATATTCTGGCGTGAGCAATTTACGCGGAATCCAGGGGGGATTTGATTTTCTTTTACTGCTGAAATATTTTTATTAACTCTGGTTGATGAGCCTATTGCTGGAATTTTGTTAGGAATTTTTGGAATCTTGGAAGCGGGTTTTGATCGTTTCCGGGAGTTTGCATTCAATTTTACTGGGAGTGCTTCGTCCGCTGTGTCTGTATCTACACTGTCAACTGACAGCACAGAAAAAATATTACTGGAATGAGGTTGGGACGGAGGCGCCGCGCTCTTTAACATGGCGGCATAGGTCCGTTTTGACCATTCCGTCAATGAGCGCTTTTGACTATCCCAGCGACTCTTGAATGCCTCGCATAGGGAGATATCATGGGGAGAGCCTCCGCAATAAACACATATCTGCTCTATTGCTGAGCATGCTCCTTCCCCATGACTCTCCCCACAGTTGGGACACCGCGTCTTGTTGCAGCAATGGGACGCTGTGTGTCCCAATTTTATGCAATTTTTACATTGCATTGGTCGAGGCACAAAGAGCCGCACGGGAAGCCTTAAAACTCCGTCAATCAAGACGTAGTGAGGGAGGGCGGTACCTGCGAAGTTCACACGAAATGAGGCTGAAGGAGAGTACTTTGTAACTCCTTTTTCGACGTTGGCAGTCCTGAGTTGACGACAATCCAAGATTTCGACTGAAGTCGAATCAAGGCTTTTGAACTTACCAACGCCGTTGGATTTAATGTATTCTGCCTTCAAGCTCATTTCTGTGATTACACCCTCGATTTCTACGTCTCGAGACGGAATATAAACGTGGTATTCAAGGTTCAGAAAATTACTGGCAACAATTTCATTGGCAGATTTTCGGTTGCCCACAACAACGCGCAACTTATTTGATCGTACCTTAGTAATAACGGTCACGGAGGGCCATCTCGCCAGATCTTTGGTGATCTGAACCACATTCAAAGGTTTTCCGTTTAATTTGGGCCGGATAAAAACCACCCACGGACCAGAAAAATCAGGGCTCTCCGTGTAGGCTCGGAGACGGGTTGCTTTTCTATCAACTGTGGGTGATGCTGAATTATCTTCCATCTGAGAATGACTAACATCTGAAAAACCAGCATCAACCGGATCCTCCAGCTGTTCTTCATCCTCGTGGCTGACACTCTCATTATCCACAGTTGAAGGATTTAGCCCCCCGCCTTCCCTCATATTTTCCAACGGGGGCAAGAATGCCTTCCGTGTGAAAAATATGAGCGAAGCAGTCAATAATGAAATATAAATACAGAGAAATAATAGAAAAAAGAAACAGTGAAAAAAGAATAAAATGAACTACTTGCAAGCTCTTCTTAACGAGTAAATCTGCTTGTCAGACACCGGTTCCACCACGTAGACGTCCTTCGTTGGTTGAAGATGGCAACGTCAGGTAAAATGCTGGGTCCTTCCTGTATCCCGATGGCGGCAATCAGAACCAGATTCTTCGGAACGCTTTTCTCGGCATGTAACAGAGCGAACAGGAGCACCCTTTCAATAACGATGGCCTTGGTGGATTGAAGACGACGGCAACAAATCCGCTGCTGCGGGAATTAGTAACTGCACACTCGCACCGGTTGTTGGTTGGTGAGGTACGGCAATTGATGACCGAACCAGCAGGAACCAGCGAAAATCACAATCTGTAGGCAATACTGCACTTTCCAATATTTAAAGGCAGCCAAACTTCGATTTTTCGCAAAAAAAACGCTTTGAAACGGAACGGGAAAAATGACATCCGTATTAGCCGAGCTACTTGGATAGAATGATCTTGAATATTATCTTTGCGAACCAAATTGTTTAAGTTTGTGAATTTCAAACCTACCTCACCTCTTGTATAATTTGAATTTTTTGTGCCTTCTTCCGTTCCTCTGTCAGCTCCTTTGTTCACCTTGCTAGTTTTTGGCCTCTCTTCCTGGTTAGCAACGTTCTTAACCGCACCGGCATAGTTAACTCCGGTAGCTATAAGACGATCGCTAATGCTCCCACCTTGCAACTGCATCTCCATATAACTGGCCTCGATACATTTACGCCCCCAATGGACCGGTTTGTGGCAGTGTCGACATGTCTGCTGCTGATGTTTGTAGGTGACCAGAGAGACTTCACCACAGATGTTTATATATGATGGAACTGCGGTGTGAAGTCTCACTCTCACTGCACGAACTCCATTCTTGATACCGTTGAGCATAGCTGGTTCCGTCCAACACTCTTCTTTGAGCCACAAAATTTCTCCGTACTCCCCCAAAGCCTTGACGATAACCGTGTTATCTGTTTGCGGTGATACGTCGTGGACACGTACCGTTGTTGCTCCATCCTCCATAAAAACGCTAACCCTGTACTTGACATTTTGCCTTGCCCGTGTTGTGTTGTAGGGATCTCACTTTGGAATACTCCACCTTCAAATTCTCGTTAACAAACTTTGCTATGATGACCATATTCACTTTTCTCGATGGAATATTTCCCATATCTACTACCAGTGTGTTGTGGCGCGGTCCATTTGATGTTAGATGGTAAGCTGGAGCCGCCATCTTACCACGTGTTCGTGTTGGTTGTTGTGATTTCTGGGACAAAAGTCCACAGACTATTGTTTTGAAGCGCTTAATACGATAGTCACCAGCTCAAACAAGAAACGTCTTGACCACTCAACTGCCGAACACAGGATGTTGGACTACCTCCTGACTTGTACTCAAACATTCATGCATTGTTTCCAACTTGAACAATTCTTGAAAAGTTCGGGTATCAACCAGGAGATTCGAACCTCGACCTGCAGGTTCAGAGGCGCGCACGCTATCACAGAACCATGTCTGGGGCATTGGAATTAAATCTTCAAACTTCCAATAAAAGTTTTAGAAACATTTACTTGCCCGGCAGAAAAAAACAACTGATTGTATCAAGAGAGATATAATCTTTTTTTTTTCTTTCGAAACGACCAAAACGAAATTATGATATCAAAGTTTCATCTGAATAAATTGATAATATCTTGTTGAGATGGGTTTGTGTTTCAATTTTGATATGTTCTTCTGATCGGGAACGGTCCAAACCAAACTTCAATGAGTTTCGCTCATCAGATTCATGAAATTGAATTTTTACCTGGGAAACTAAAAATGGAGCATGCTTTTAACGAATAATACAAGTTTTTGACATTCCACTAGAAATTATTCTCGAAGCATTCATATCCGAACGATTTATATTTATGTTAAATAGGTTTTGTCCTGCTCGCTATCAAACTATACTGTTGATGAGTTATAATCTTGTTATAAAATATCGAAAACTGATATAATTTAGCAATGCTTACATATATTTTTTTATATAAATGGAGATATTTTAACATTCTACGAGTACAGAATAATAACCGATTTCTATAGAAAAAATTGAATATCAAAATATCTCATCTTGATATTATTTTGCTTTTCGCTCCTGATCAGGCTGCTTTGCACTTCCAAATTTCTGAGTTTTAAAGACAAAATGACATTTTTATTTTTTAATAATCAGACTGAGTCCTAAAAAAAACCAAATTCATGCAAAATTAAATGAACATTCACTTCAAAATATTAAGAAGTTTTGGACTTGTGATATAGCTCAGTTGGCAAGTCTGTTGTCTCCTGAGCCGATGTCCGCGAGTTCGAGCCCAAGAGTAAACATCGAACACAGTTGTACCGGATAAGTTTTTCAATAACGATCAGCCAACTGCAACGTTGACAAAGTCGCGAATGCCATAAAGATGGTAAAACGACTATAATCGAAACAAAAAAAAAAGTTTTATTTATTTTCATATATTTTTTTTTTCAAATCTCCTTTTTCGAATCGATCATGATTTTTGAAGTTATTTACAAAAAGGGAAAACAAATCTTTGAAGAACACAGCATATTTAAAGCTTAACTTTGATCTGTAATGTTTTCTAAATTTATGTATTCTGTTTAATGTATAATGTTTGTACATCATTGTTTAAAACCAAATTTAGAATTATTTATCTACAACCAGTTTTTTAAATCATCAATTCAATCAAAATTTAAAAAATGCAGGTTTTTTCGATATGTTTTAATGATGATTTAAACTGATTTGAATGATTTGAAAAATTCAACTATGACTTCGATCAATGAACAGAACACTCTAAGAATAGAAAAATCTTCATTCTTTCCAATCTGAAATCGTTTTTGCAAGGCAATACAATTCACATTTTTCCTATGTGCAAATAGTTTAAGAGCAAGTTTTGCATAATATCATGGCGCTGATCCCAAATAAATATGTTTTTCCTATCAGCTTATGTTTCGAAATAACTTTTACAAATACGAAAAAAATCATTGAATAAATTAGTGAACAATACAGATCAATTCTATGATCAAGATTCCGCGAGTTAATTTGATTTATGAGAAAATAGTAAGATATTGAAGTTTTCTTTTTGTCTATTTTCCCAATTCTGCATAATACGAGAATTTTATCGGTTTTGAATATTTTAACCGAATGGAATCATTGAAGTATCTCTTAGCATAAATCGAATTGTTTTGTGTCTTCAACAAAGTTGTTTGATGAGTTATCAAATACTTAAAAAGACTCTCTTGAATGATCAGAATTAACTGTTTTCTTATCTATAAAAATTTCTAATAATTTTAGAATTTTATTTTTCAAAGCGTTATATTTCGAAAACTTAAATATCTAGAATAGATCTGAATACTTGATAAGCGAAGAAAATTAAATAGATGCAAAATCTGTACTTATTTTTCATACAGGTTGTTGAGTTGATCATTATAAAAGATCTATTTCACTAAAAAATTATCAAAATGATCAAATATTTGAACCAAACGTAGGGAAATTTTTTTAAATTGAAAATTTTTATTGAAATTCATTTTATTTCTTATAAAACATGTATAATTCATTAAAATTTTATGTTCACTGAATTTTCTGCATTTGATTTTAATTCTGGTTTGTATGAAATTTTAATTTTGATTAAATTTTTGTATTTATGAGATGGTGTTCATGAAATATTAAAATGCCCTAATTAAATTTTAAGCACGTTTCTATCTAGTAATAAAGAATATTATTTTGATTTTTTTTAATACATAGCAAAACATAAATATGGATTGGAAACATCTTGTTTGCTTTTTTTGTTTTCATTCATTTATAAGGTCTTATTTTTCTTAATTATTTTTCCTTGTTTTTATTTTTAATTTTTTTTTAAATCTATATGATAGTTTTAATTAGCAAGATGTTTCTGGGAATTCAATTTCTTTTTCATTGAGTATACATGATAATGTTATTATTGCTCAATGAATTTGAAATTCGAAAACCCCCTCATGGACGAGTCCTTCGCATGAGCCTGGTAGTATGATCAAATTGTAACTTTTTTCACTCAACTCAAAACTACATTTTTTTCGATAGAAACGATCATAGAAATTACACCATTATTACCATGCTTTTGCAAATCGGTAAAGTGTTGCCTGTGTAGTTTGTAGGTATTCTAAATAATTTTGAATTTGAAATTCTAAAATTTTCTTGGAAATTGAACATTTTTGCCAAAATTTTTGATAACAAATTCATTTTCATTAAAATATTTGGAATAATTATTTATTTTTTAAGGAATCCTAGCACATCCAAGATAAAAAAAGAAAAATTTGAAATTCTTAGAATTATTAAAAGCGTAAACTTTAAAATTTTGTCCGTGTATTTTGTTTGCATATCTTAAAAAAACAGTTGCTCTAGGCCCTCTGATCTATTTTTTTCCTGAATAGTGCATTGAATAGGGAAGAGTCTCCTCTATAATGTGGCAAAATTTTAGAGTATCCGATTTTTCTTTTGAAGAAAAAGACACCGAAATCTCCTCAAAATACACTTTCGTGGTCAAAACTATGCAGTTAATTTTTTTCATAATATTTTTTATCGTAAAATACAGTACAGTCTCTACCAATAATAAAATAATTTATGGTGATTTTCAGATATATCAGAAAGTATATACATTATCGTTTTATGCTGAACAGTCATACTAGGTACACTTAAATAAGATTTTTCTAGCTAAAATAATATTATTATTACCCATACCCTCGACATAACACGACACAACCCAAGTCTCATAAAATTCTGACAATGATATTAATCTTGCAGCACGTTAATTTTTTAATGTCAAAACGTCTTTCAGTACTATTGTGTTTTCAGTATTCAACTGGCTACACAGCGGCGATAATTTGCAACAAAGATGGGCTCTGTAGCTTTGAATATAGTATTAGAAATGTGTTTCTGAAGCGGTTAAATGAATTAAAGTTATAAAAAGTTATTGGCATTTTTAGAAAACATGTTTCTAAAACTAAACCACTCGTTTTTACCAAGATTGAACTGTACATGGAAAATCTGGCAAAGTCTCGATGAGCTGAAATGCGTGTTCAAGCACCTTTCTTAATTGAAAAAAAAAACTCCAAATAATCAAATCAAATGTCAGTTTGTACGGAAAAATGTCCAGTTTAATTTAGTTAATGACTTTGTAACAAAGCATAAAGCAAGTGTAGCCACGTGAGAATTTCGAACAATTTTTGCAACCATATTCTAAAACATTGTAAATTATATCAAACATATACATATGTCCCTATTGGATGGAATAATCCAGTTAAAAGGCTAAATTGAGCGCCCTATTTTCGGCCATCAAAACGTACCCCGGCTACTGTTTTCCGTTGGCAAGCATTTAAAAAATAAAATAAAAATAAACTTGGACCGAACGAACGCCGAAACTACTGCACCATAAAAGCGATTTCTGTCGGTTATTTGATGGATTTTCCGCGGTAGCCAGCAAATGATGCTTTTCTCGGCAAAAGTTAAATAAATATCGGAAAATGTGCGGCCCGCTGCCAGTTTCTCTTGAACCCGCGCTACATTCCGTATTGCGTATGCCTGGAAAGCTCGTGAATTTGAGGCGCGCGTAAGCAGTAGTGCGAAAATTTTCCGGTATTTATTTTCCATTCCGATGGGCGTGGGGGTGCGATTCGCAAAATTCATGGGGAACGGCGAAGATTCTTTTATTGTGAAATTCTCTTTTTTCCAAACCTGGAGTTCTCTTCGTTTCGAAAAGGGTGGAAGGTTTGCTGCAGAGCAGTAGGAAATAAAACAAAAACATGGAGCTTATATTTTTTAATTGGAAAACGTATGTGTATCATTATTGGGCAAATTTTCTGGGCCGAGGTTTTGTCTGTAGGCACGGTACTCAGCAGGGCTGTGGTTGTTTATCGGTTTTCCGAATTTTCTACCGAAAATG
>NW_026598347.1:0-33000 GCF_029784155.1 Uranotaenia lowii | reverse complement strand
GATTTTGAAAATTTCAATTGATCAATTTTCAGAGAGGGTAAATTAGATATTGACTTTGATTTTCCTGTTATTTGCAGCTCAACTTTTGAATTTGATTGATTTAAAAATATACACACGTTTTGGAAATGAAAAATTTGATTTTAGTTTTTGATGTTTTGAAACAGAATTAATTTACGATTAATGTACATTAAATCTGGATCTCTATGCTGTTGCCTCAAAAATAGTGGAAAGCAAGAAATTGTTTAATAAGGCTTAAAAATGCTTTTTGCCATTTCGTTCTATCCGCTTTTTTCTCCAGTGGATGCAATTTCAAAATTGTCTGCTGAACCTATGAAAATCCGTGTGCCAAGGTCACAATTATCGGTTTTGAAAGCTATAATAAATAGTTATTACAAAATATGTATAATATTTGCGCAGTGAGCTGAACTGCCGCAGCTTTATATTCAAAGAGCCGCTAAACTAAACTTGCCAGATTGCCCGGTTTTATCCGGGTTTGCCCGGATATTTGATGCAAAATTTCGAGAAAGTCCGATCCGGCCCGGTTGCCCGGATATCGTAAAAAAAAGTCCGGATATTGCCCGGATTTTTTCACAATTTTCACAAAGAAACAAAAAAAAATCAAAGTTTTTGATTAAGTTTCAGCAAAATCGATTAACGGTATGGAAATTTTCAACGGTTGTTTCAAATAATTTCGCTGATTTACTTTTATAAACCTTTAAATATTTAAGTGTTCCAAAAAGTTTTTGGAAGTCTGCAATTACATTAATAAAATATTAATTTCATTTTTTTTGCATTTTTCTTTGCTTTTATATATCTTAACACCTAAATTTTGCCCGGTTTTGGCCCGGTTTTTGGATTTGAAAAATTGAAATCCATGCCCGGATTTTGCCAAGTTTTTTTGGAAAATGCCCGGAATTGCTAGGCCTGGATGGGAGTGGAAAAAATTCTGGCAACTTTACGCTAAACCGAACTGAATCCTTTGAATTTTAATATGAATTTCTTCTAATGGATTGGTAGGATTTTTAACTTATAATGATAATTGAAGTTTATTTAATTGTTTAGAACAAATTTTCCAGTCTAATGATATAGCATTGCCGATTTTTTCATATTTTGGTTCGAGCAGAGGGACCTAACTGCAAACATATCGTTATAAAAGTCCAATGTGCTACCTGGAAGGACTACCTCATAGAACTACCTCATAGGGGGGTTTTGGAGACAAATTTTTTCCTTGAACATTTTTGCTTGAAAAATGCGTTTATGAAGAATAGTGAAAAAAAGTGATACTAAAAGTATCATATTATTCGGGTTTAAGTTCTTTTATATTAAAAGTAGTTCATTTCAAATAACTACTTTCAAAAATCAGTCCAAAATATGATAAGTTTTTTTTTGAATTTAAAAAAAAATGAATTAAAGATCTTGAAAGCCTAATTTGAAAAAGAAAACTTGTTTTGTAAGTATCTACAATATAAATAATGTTAAAAAATAAATTAATAAAATGTATTCCCTGAACCCGAAAATGAAGTACAAATTATTTTATCAACAATAAAATATCATTAATGCTTTATTTCATTATTGAAATCCTGCGAAAAATTAAAGATTTCTCAGGGAACGCAATTTTGGAAAAGAGTAGATCTTATTTTATAACAATGATTTGTTTTGTTTTGAGAAATTTTGAATTTCCATCCCGAATCTGAATTCTGCATTTCGAACATGAATACAAATTTTTAATTCTTATCCGACTGAAAATTCCGAATGATGAAACCCTGATATTTCATTTCTGAATTACCATTGGAACTTTTTAAAGTTTCAATTCATCATAAGAACTAAGAGAAAAATTTCAAATCCAAATTTCAAAAATCGTTTGTTATTTTAAATATTTTTTTAATATTCCGAAATTATGAGTTTTTGATGAGATTCGGATCAGGATTTTGTCACAATGGTGAACCAAACTGAAAACCAAGAACTATAAACTGGATTCAGATTCCACAATCCGGTCACAAGCAACAAATTGAAATTTATGAAAAAAAAGGTACCAGAACATCGGATATTATTCAAACCTGAGCTCATTAGATATTTTTGCGCACTTATACGGGCAGGGAAAATCTGGAAAATTTTATTTAAACACCTTACAAAATCCGGGCAATATCCAGGCACATTTAGAAACCCTCCAATAAAAATCAAGAAAAAAAAATTCGAAAAGCAGTTTGTTTTCATCGAAACACATCATCAAGTTTATTTGAATAAACTTTATTGAAAAAATGGTTTTAGACGCAAAATACAAAATTGTTATCACGCAGTTTAAATTTTTCAGGCTACCTTATTGAAAATATATTAAGATATTAGAGACTCAGGACTGTACCCAAAATTTATGCACAACTTATTTTGTAAACAACGTTTGATATTGTTTTCCGAGTACAGTCTATAAGTTTCTATCAACAAATGAGGAATTTTTTAAAAATCTATAGTAGAATTGTGGACCTGGGATAAGATTTCGATGTTTTGGCCTTAGTTCTGAGTCGAGATTGTTACTCTTGATTAACTTTAGCCGTTCTTCGAGATTTTATTAGGAATTTAAAATTTTTAGTTTAGAGAAGAACATTTTGTGAACTTTGAACTCGATTATCTCGAAATCAAGTTCATGGCATTCAGTTAGGTCTAGTCAAGCCCCGACTAGATATTTGTATGATTGGTTTTATACATTCAACTTAAAATATGATAAGTTCAAATACAATTGTGAGATTGATACAGCAATAAAATTGATAAATTCAACTATTATATACTGTTTGATGTGGGCATTCAACCTTGTGAGTTGTAGATTCAACTATAGTGCTATGGCTGATTTATAATTTAAAATTATGATTGAATCAATCATACTTTAATGATTTATTTTATGCGTTACTTTTTTCGCATTTTTCCTGCATCCATCTTTATTTTTGTTTTGGTTTTAAACATATTTTGTTTATTTGTTATTAGCTGAAAGCATAAACATATTTTGTTTATTTGTTATTAGCTGAAAGCACAGAAAAGCCAATGGTAGAAAAGAATTATATGATTTTGTAAACAATTCAATTGATTTTGGAATTGATCTTTCCGATGAAACACCATTTCGTGCCACCCAAAATGGGCAGCATCGATTCCAGCGGCATCGATTCCTACGTTCCTACGTTGCTGCCGCATCTGGCTGGAATTGACCGAAACGGAGGAAAAATTTTGTCGCAAGTTTTTTGAAACAAGCAAACGTTTGCTATTCAATTATACCTCTACTTATTATTTACCTTCTGTTTTTACCATTTTTAAACATAAACTGCTTGCAACATTCACGCTTACTACTTTTATGTAAAACACGCAGTGATTGGATTTGTATGTCTTTATTCAAGTATCACACAATCGATCATAAAAGAATAGTTGAATTCACTTTATTTATAGTTCAATACCTTAAATCAATGAAACATTTGAAGGTGAATTTATCATATTTACAGTTGAATCAATGATATCACTACAGTTGAATATATCATATTTATAGTAAATTTTATAGTAAAATGTAAGAGATGAACCAGAAATGTTTAGTTGAATCTATTATATCTATTATATTTACTATACAATTGTTGTTGAATCTATCTTATTAGCAATTAAATCAATTATACCACAAAAGTTGAAGCTTTTATATTCATAGTAAATTGCGTAAGGTCAATCATCAGTTGAGTCTATTACATTTACAGTTGGATGCTAAAAAAATACCTTCACTTTAATGATTCGTATGGCCAGCTGAAATATCTAGAACAACAGTCATCTTTTTCCTCCGCATTGTTTCAAATTTATAGTGAATTCAATGGTTGCTGCCAGTTATGTCACTTAATTTAAAAATAAAAAACATTACATTTGTTCAATTCTGAATATTTAGAGTGCATTTTACGTACAAGCATTATTTATTATTATTGAATTGAATTTCATTTAAACGATGATTGAATTGAATTTTAGGTGATAAATTACCAATTTTATTCTTGTTCTCAAGACTTTTTATTTTACTTTTTCAGGTAGGCATGACTTTCCATCCATCTTCGAGCTTGAAAACTATACTGACGTTGCAATTCTCTTGGTTAATGGAAATAGTTGCGGCAAATAGATGATTTCACCGAAGAAATCGTTGGAACCATTGGGGACGGAAAAACTAACTACCAAGCAATGCCGAAAAAATCTTTGTAACCGATTCAAATCACTATAGGTTGGTTTTTACATCGATTTGAACTAGTCTAGTAACCCCAGTGCAGAATCCGGATCCATGTTAGCACAAGAAGTACGTCGACGGACTCTTATTAAGGTTCGTAAATTCACTTTTTTAGACGAAATGATCGATTTTACGTTCCTATAACAAAAAATTTAATGATTACTATCAACTATCAATCAAGCCAAATGTAGATTTATGGAAACGCTTTCATGTTTCAGAAAGTCAAAAGTGATTTGAGACATTTTTCTATGTTTTTGAACCATCGGTGCATAATAAGGTTTTTGATCGTAATATTTTTACTCTTCGAATTAGTAGAGTTACCAATATTTACTAAAATATATGTTCGGAGTTTGCTATGAAATCTCCAGTGGCCAGGCTTCCTATGAAACAAAACGTAAATTTATTCGGTTTTGAATAAAATGATTGGAATTTGTTACTTGAAGATTTCTGCAGATAAAATCTCAAATATACTTTGATAATCTCGAGTAATAGGATGAATCTTCCATTGGGATGAAAATCCCAAAAAAAAGAAATTTCGAGTAGCATTAATTCGATTCAAAATGCGATATCACTGAATAGAAATTTACCGCCCAGACACCAATCATCACCCGAAATCACAATTTAATGTGTTTTTTTTTTCAAATGGGATGTTTTCCGCAACAATCTCACGTCTTCTTTGTGTTGGCATCAAAGTTCTACCATTTCACTGAAAAAAATAATGGGAGAATGAGGATACTTGATACCTGGAGATACTTGATTCCGTTGCTGTATTTCGAAACAGGAATGCCTTACAAATATCAAATGTTCTAGAAAAATGTGCCAAAAAGAACAAAACAACAATGCTGTTATCTCAACATATTTTAAAAAAATTATTTTTCGAGTTATTGAACTTTGTTTGAAAATTTTGATGTGATGATCCTTTTCTATCACTTTGAAATTTTTATCACATGAAAAAATTATAACAAAAATATTTATTCCAATACTTCAATCGTTAAAGTATAATATGAACTTCATAATGCCATATTTAACTCTCAAATTTCTTTTTAGAAGAAGTTTTCTAAAATGTATGTTATGGGTATAACTGATCCCTAGAGCCGAAAATGATACATTTTTCTTTGAATTGTTCCTGATCATTGGTTATCATGAAATTATTAACATCTGTTCAATAGTTGACAACAGCCTTGAGACTAATCTAACTGCCAAGAAAACCGTTAATAAATAAAAAAAAATTACTTATCTTCATCCAATCTTTATCGAATTATCTGTTAAAATGATAAAAAATACTGTAGTTATCTAAAAAATAATTGGTAATTGGAAAATTGGTATGCAAGCAAAAGTGTTTGTTCTTAACATTTATTTAATGCTTCAAATGTGTAAGTTATGAGTAGTGTTTAGTAGAATTACTTTAAAAAATGATGTTTTATCGCTAAAATAACCAATTGCTTGAGCCTGTTTGCCAGGAATCATTATTTTATCAGTCAATGCACTTAGTTGAAAATTGAACTATATTGACGGGAATAATTTCACAAAATGCATCCTCTGAAGATTTTAGACTGCTGCTTACAAGGACAATACTAAAAAGAACCATTTCGTCTTGTGAGATAGTTTTTCCTTAAGAAAACTTTATCGGTACTGAAAAAAGACAAGTGGGTGGTAGTTTTAGGGCGCGTTAAGTAATTTTGAAAAGTAGATATACAATATTCGCTATCCACTAATTTTTTTTATTGAAAGTAGAACAATTTTGAGATGTACTGGAAAGGAAAGTGAATTAAAATCTGTAATCGTTTTTTTTTTATTGCGCAAGTTTGAAGTTGGAAAACCGCTTAACTGGGTGCAAGATGGCGACTTGACGGTAACTGAAATACAAACCTTATATATTTGGCGGGTATCTATTAAATTCATTTTGAATTCTAGTGATTCTGTGAATAAAATTACAAAACCACCATTTGTCAGTTTTCATAAATTAAAACATTGAATATCAAATTTTGAGAAAATTTCTACTAGAAGCAGGGTGATTTGCCAATCGTTGCACAGCTAAGCACATGATTTTGGTGTTTATGCTGTATTTTTAGTAATTTCTACTAAATTCATTCAATTTTTTTTCGTCGATGCACTCATACAGGATTGGTCAACAAGATCCAAAAGTTAAAGTGTTTGAAAAAAGGGACATAAAAATTTAAAAAATCATTTAAAACAGCTTTTCTGTGCCCAATAGTTGCACAGGCAAATTTTGTGTCGTGCATAATGTTGTCCGATTTTTTCCAATGGTTGCACATTTTAAAAATCAGTCACCATGAGGTCGAATAGGCTGATATTTGTTACGAAAGCTTATTATGAGAACCTCTAGTTCAAATGCAATCTAATTTTTAGACGGCCACTTATGAGGGGAGGGGGGGGGAGGGTCTTCCATATAAACCGTCCAATGCACTTTCCAATTCCAATTCGGCCTCAAAAAAACACAAAGCCGCCGGTTTGAGTGTCTGGAATAGCATTTATATTGATTTTGCCCATTCTTAAGATTAATTGTTTGCCAGCATGAGAAGAAGCAAAGTATTTCATGAAAAAAGTAATAACCATTTCGAAATAAAAAATCTTAATCGATTGAAAAGTATTGTAAAATTGCAGAATTTGCTTTCTGAAGCTTTCAATAATTTCATGACATGTTTTTGCAAAAGTTTTGAATCATCACACTTATTGGCAATGCAAAGAAGTATAATGCAATTCTTATTTTCATCCGGTTAACCAGCTTTCAAATTAGCTGTCAAAACACTAAAATTAAAAATTATTTACCTATTTTGATTTTTTTGTATGACAACGAATATCATTTCTGGGGTACAAGTAAGGTTTAGTTTTTGTTCACATACAATATATTGCAAGAACCAAGAAATTCTTTATAAATTCATTTTTTTTTAACTTTCAATACATCTCTGATGATTTTTTAAAGAAAATGAAAATTTGGATTTTTCCGTACAAGCCTCCATACTAATTCAAACGCGTTGTTATAGTTCAGGACTTAATCAATCGCTTTCAAAATTTTTATTGCTATTTCTAACTGTTAAAACAACCAAACAAAGTTATTGGAGGTATACGAATTTATAAATTTGAAATTTTCAAACAAATTTTGCAGCGGAATTATGTACAACAATGGGGCAGGAGAAGATGGAGCGGACCAATTGTTGCATGATCCAACATATTTTCTGGTTAAGAATGGATCATAATTTTTTTTCAAAATCATGGTGTTAAAGTTGTCCAACAAACGTTTCTGATACGAAAAATGTTTTGTTCTGACGTAAAACCTTATTTGCCGTAGAAGGAATGTTAAGGTTTTTGTTAACAATTAGCACAAAAACCGCGCGAAAAAAACAAGAAAAATTAAAACTGCCGTAAGATTCACACTTACCAGCAGAAAATATCACAAAAGTCTCATTTCATCAGAAAACATTCCGAATTACATGATTCAGTATTATTTTTGAGGAAAAGTTGAAAAAAAAACAGCTGAAATATTGACAATTTAAGTCATGCTATGCAACAATGGGTTAGAGGACAACGATTGGCAAATCACCCTAGTTCGAACACTTTGGGTGCAAATTTTTTATTGATTGATGAATAAAAACTGTTAAGATACTTATCTTTCAAATTTTATTTTTACAGGTTGACAGAAGGAGCAAAAATTCCAAATCTGGCCCACGGCTTCTTGATGGAAGAAAACAGATGCGGCCAAGGAGTCAATCCACCGAAAAATCTTCGGCGCAAGCAATTCATTGAGTGTAATTTCGAGATAATTGCTGGACGATGCTGAGTGAAAATAGTCGGAAAATATTGTTTTTTGCTAGCATGGAAGTATTTAAACAAGAATAGAGCAGGCCGAGCATTCAAATTTAGGTATATTTGAAGCACTATTAAATAGGATTAGGACTGTCATTTTTCATAAACGCCAAAAACAACGAAACGTTAGTGACAGAAGAAGAGAAGCTTCTCTGTTAAAGGAATAACATGAAAAAAACATGAAAAAAGACAGTAATGCTGAGCAACTCGGTCGTGACAGATTCAAATTGAAAGGCAAGGATTCAGGACTTCTAACTAAGTATTTATTACCAAGCAAATAATTTGAATCCGATGGATAGCTTTAATTATTGCTGTTTTGATACCTACAAATAAGTAACAATATTGTACAGTTATTGATTGTATTCTTTTTGTGGCATTCTTCCCTACTCTTGATTGTCTTCGTGAATTATGTGCAAATAAAAATAAACATTGAAAAAATAAAATTCTATATGTTTTTGGAGGAGAACTTAAAAACTAAAAAAATGGCAATCATGCAAATGACCAGATCCAGAAATGGTTTGAAAATCCATTTGGTGTCGGCCCGAAAACGAGTTGTTTTGGCATAAAAAATGCTCGATTCGTACGATTCCAATAATATGATTGATTTATTCTAATAGATCTTGCGAACCAATAGCTTTCGTTTGTGGGAAACGGCTCATTCCGAGGATAGTTTGTTCTATAAAAATCCAGGAAAATCGACAATTTGTATCATTCAGAATCGATAAAAATTCAAATTCAAGTATAAACAACCAGAAGAAAAGATGAGCACCTTTTTATATGATGTCTCTTTTTACATTGCATTGGTTCAATAAATCAATATATCTTGAAAAGTACCTATGGGTCCCCCCATTTTTTTGATGGAAAATTAAAATAAATTTTAAAGAAATATTTCTTATTTGTTAACCATTTTTAAGTTCTTTTGAATTAAAAGTTTTATGTCTTACAAAGAAAATTTTGAAATTTTATATCTCAAATTGAGCTCAGAATCCCGAAAAAAACGCTTCTTAATGCCAGACAATGTATTTTAAAGTTTTTATCCCAATGCTGAAATGTAAAAAACTATTTCTAAATATAGATTCCAGATCAATAATTCGAATATTTCGATATGAGCCAAGAATTGAAATTTGTTTCAGAGTCCTCCATCATCAATCTAGTTTTTATTTTATATTTGATAACTTGCGTTTCAATCTAGATTCATTATTTCTAGAGATGTACCGAATATTTGGCGCCGAATAGCGCCAAAAACCGTTAAACCAAATATTTGGCTCACCGAAAGTCGAGCTAAGTAATCGGCCGGGTTTTTATTTTTCAAATTAATGCAATAATATTATTGTCAAATTTTTCAAACGATTTAGAATAATTTGGAAAATAACCAAAAGTAATATTGAAAATGCTGCACAATCATCAAAAATTGTGGTTTGAGTAAACCATTTAAGGCGTATCCGTGTTTCTTTCTAGAGTGAATGCTGACAAGTATCGCTTTATACTTTGATTATCGTTTATTCGAGATAAATCAAATCTGTCCGGGATGCCCAGTTATTGTTCAAAACTTTCCGGATTTGGCCCGACTTAAGGGAGGAGTAGGGTCTAACATTTTCAAAAAATCGATTTAATTTTTTTTTATTTTCTTATTGTAAAACATTTCAAGAATGTTGTGTCAAATTTTCAAGTCAAGCAAAGCAAAACTGTAGAAATTATAGGCCTTTATCTTCTCTTATCTAATACTGGACTGCAAGTATCCAGCAAGCAGAAACTTCAAACGCGTTTTTCTCGAAAGCACATTTTTAAAGTCAGTGGACATCGTCATTTGAAAGCTACTTCACCGATTTTTTTCAAATTTGTAACATCTTTTCTACATATAAAATACCAAACCCCAACGTTTTTCATTTCTATTTTTTTTTTACTTTGGGGTGATTTTACAGATAAAAATGGCAGATGTCTTCGTGAAAAATCGTTGATTTTACTTCAAACAGCCACAAAAATTTCATAAATTTTTATAAAGTTAAATAATATCGTTGAGGTCCAGAAAAACATCTATTAAAAATATTTTGCTCTGGTTTTTTGACTTCGGATGATTCTGTGATGAGATACAGTGTCCACCGCAAATCTTGTTTTCTAAAAGGCATCCTCGAAAGTGCTCCGTAACCGGCCAGGGGCGGTCCTAGAGTTGGCCCTTGGGGGGGGGGGGGGGGGTGATTTTTCCAAATTTTCAAAAATCAGTCAATAATAAGGATCGTAAATATCTGGCGAAAAAACGTTTATTTTAAGAAACAGAGTGAAGGAGGGGGAAGGATTTGGTTCCAGTTGCAACTAAGACTTGTATATTGTAGGTTTGTATAGCTATAGGTTTGTCATTTGAAAAATTTTAAGTTATAGAAAAACTAGCTGACCCGGCAAACTTTGTTAAGCCTGTAATTTTTGCCTGTAAATTTTAGTCAGCCTTCTTTTTAAGTGTATTAAAGCTAGTGGATACCTTTGTATCAGAAAAAAAAATCCAGAATTATGGTTCGTTATTCGAATTTCATTATTTTTAGTTCATTCAAAAACCGCTAATGGAATGGAAAACATCATACATAAATTTATATTCAAAACCGGCAGTTCGTGACACAAAAACGCTCATACGATTTGCTCTAATAAGTTCGCTAACTTTTGTTTAGCGAACTTATTTTTTTGTTGAGGTAGCGTATAGTAAAGTTCTGCTAATGATCAGTTCCGGTAACTTAAGAACGCTTAATCTATCAAGTTTCAATTTAGTTTAGTCATCATTTCTATTCAAAAACTCCTATCTGATAAAGTATTTTAAAAATGTTGAAGATTGATTTCAACAGAAAATGGATCTTTTTTGCTGGAGTCGTCATAAATAGAGTTGTATTTTCGATTTGTGTTAACCTCTGAATTTAAATACATTACAGTTTTCTTTAAACATAGTCGTCAGAATAGAAAAAATAATAAATGGATCCGGAACATTTAAAGAATAATGAATATAATTTTAATTTTTAATTTCTTTAAAATTATTTCAAATGTCTTTTTTCCGGACTTTGCACTAAATACACTAATTGAATCTTATTGTGAATTTACAGAGCTGAGTTTGACAAATATTTAACAATTCAGAAAAAGTTACTATTCATTTCATTTTACAGCAACACTTTTCTAATCAATATATAATGTTTGAAAATGTCTTCGAAATTTGTGTCATCATTATCTTTTTTTTTCAATTTTCAGTTAGGGATTGGCAGATTTTTCTCTATGCTTAAATGTTCTAAATTTTAGGAGGCATGCTTTTTACTTAAAATTTAATTTTTATATTTTTTCAAGTTTTTAGTACTTGATGATATTATTGATTAAGATCCTTTTTTATGACTTTTGAAACTGAGAGTTGGATCTAATATCAGGATATAGCTAATATTTTCAAAAGTTCCGATTAACAACTGAGCATGAAACGTAGTGTGGTTTTTCCAATGTTTCTTCATCCTTCAATCCGTTTTTATGATAATGATTCAATTTATTTGGAATCACAAAATTAATAACCTTCAATTCTCAAACTAACTGGATAAAATCAACAAAAAAAGTAAGGTAATCCAGTTATAAGACTTTCTATTGGTGTTACCAAAACTCATAAAAAATGATTTGGTAATGAAATGTTTGAATTCAATTCATTAAGTTGTTTTGAGTCTATTGAAAATTTTACAGCCATATGGCTTGAGTTGCTTAAAGAATATGACATTTCAAAAAAATTAACGGTGAACGAACAAACATCTAAAAAAAATTTTAGAATTGCCATGATTCTGATGCAAAAAATTACAAATTTTGTCAATATTCTTCGTACAGGCTTTGCAATGCTTCGTAGTGGCGGAACCCCATAGGGAAAATCACATTTTACTGGTGCCACGTGAAAAGTACACTTGCAACGAAAATGGGCGCCAAAACTTCCTATAGAGAGATGGATGCACATCAGTAAGCCTTGATTGCTTTTGGCGCCTTCCTACTCTGGGTGATTCGAATGAAAAAAAATGGGAATTGGGTGCCATGACTTTTATTTGATACGAATAAAAACTAAAAATTAATTTTCAAATTCCACAAAAACATTTTCGAAATTATCTCTCCGTTGTGTTATTCTTCGCGTGAAGACAAACACAACAAAAAAAATCGCATTCAAATCGGATGATCCAGTGAAGAGTTTTGCGTGTTCGCACATTTCTGTATGGTCTGTCTCTCTCCCTGTTTTATATATATAGATAGTGGATAATTTTAACAAATTTTCTCAATACATTAAATGTCTTTCATAAAACAATCTGCGAATCTTAGATGTTCACTGCGAAAAAGTGTTGATAAAAAGATATTTTTTCAATTGGTAGGTTATAAATTATAACTTTAAGAATAATTTAGAGAATTTTACCATATAAATGACATTTCACAAATGAAAATTAAACACACATTTTCGTAGAAGAAAATGTAAAAAAAATCTTCAAGTTATCTACAATATTTCAATGGTCATCTTCATATCAGCGTAAGAGCCTCACAAAATTTTTCATGATTCTCATTTTGCAACAATTCCAAAACAATAATGTGAGAAAAGTGTTTGTTAATTTTTGCTATGAATTAAAATCTGAATAATTAATTATTTTTCTGAAGTATTTTGCTAAATCGTTGTTCGAAAGTATCGAATAATTATCTATTCTTGTTCCAATTCTTCAATTTTTTAATATAAATTAAATTTTACATGAGGTCATCAAATCAACATTTATATTTATTTTTTTTCTTGAATTTCAAGCTAACCATTTCTCACTTAATGAACTTAATGTTGAAAGTTGTAAATCAAAGAATGGATTTTTTTATAAAAACTTTTGATCAATATTAAATTGTTTAATTGTGATAACGGCTAAAAATGTATGAGGCTCTTCAAGTCAAAGTGCATAAAAGCTAATGAAAGACGTAAAATATCACAATAAACGAGCCTTCGAAAAAAGGGTAATTTAAAAAAAACTTATTTCGAGAAAACACATTTTAAATTTGATGTGCTTGGCCATTTTCCATTTGTTTATCTAAAATTTGTTTTTCTTTTTCAAACGTAAAAGTATGTAAACTAAAATTCTAAAAATTTGGAAAATTATCAAATAAAGCTTCTATAAAATACAAAGAAAGTCTTGTTTTACATCAAGTTTATTGAATTTCTTAGTTTCTAGATTGATTTGAAGGATTTGGATAGTTTGTATAATTTGGACGGTTCCTACGGTTCGAACGGTTCGAACGGTTCAGATGGTTCCTACGGTTCGGAGGCTCCAGAAAATTAACCAAGACACAATTTTTCATCTAAGCTTCTATAAAATACAAAGAAGTATTGTTTTACATAAAATTTATTGAATTTCTAAGTTTCTAGATTGATTTGAAGGATTTGGATAATTTGTATAATTTGGACGGTTCCTACGGTTCGAACGGTTCGAACGGTTCAGATGGTTCCTACGGTTCGGAGGCTCCAGAAAATTAACCAAGACACAATTTTTCATCTAAGCTTCTATGAAATGCAAAGGAAGTCTTGTTTTACATCAAGTTCATTGAATTTCTTAATTTCTTGATTGATTTGAAGGATTTGGATAGTTTGTATAATTTGGACGGTTCCTATGGTTCGAACGGTTCGAACGGTTCAGATGATTCCTACGGTTCGGAGGCTCCAGAAAATTAACCAAGACACAATTTTTCATCTAAGCTTCTATAAAATACAAAGAAGTATTGTTTTACATAAAATTTATTGAATTTCTAAGTTTCTAGATTGATTTGAAGGATTTGGATAGTTTGTATAATTTGGACGGTTCCTACGGTTCGAACGGTTCGAACGGTTCAGATGGTTCCTACGGTTCGGAGGCTCCAGAAAATTAACCAAGACACAATTTTTCATCTAAGCTTCTATAAAATACAAAGAAAGTCTTGTTTTACATCAAAATTATTGAATTTCTAAGTTTCTAGATTGATTTGAAGGATTTGGATAGTTAATATAATTTGGACGGTTCCTACGGTTCGAACGGTTCGAACGGTTCAGATGGTTCCTACGGTTCGGAGGCTCCAGAAAATTAACCAAGACACAATTTTTCATCTAAGCTTCTATGAAATGCAAAGGAAGTATTGTTCTACATAAAATTTATTGAATTTCTTAGTTTCTAGATTGATTTGAAGGATTTGGATAGTTTCTATAATTTGGTCGGTTCCTACGGTTCGAACGGTTCGAACGGTTCAGATGGTTCCTACGGTTCGGAGGCTCCAGAAAATTAACCAAGACACAATTTTTCATCTAAGCTTCTATGAAATGCAAAGGAAGTATTGTTTTACATAAAATTTATTGAATTTCTCAGTTTCTAGATTGATTTGAAGGATTTGGATAGTTTGTATAATTTGGACGGTTCCTACGGTTCGAACGGTTCGAACGGTTCAGATGGTTCCTACGGTTCGGAGGCTCCAGAAAATTAACCAAGACACAATTTTTCATCTAAGCTTCTATAAAATACAAAGAAAGTCTTGTTTTACATCAAAATTATTGAATTTCTAAGTTTCTAGATTGATTTGAAGGATTTGGATAGTTAATATAATTTGGACGGTTCCTACGGTTCGAACGGTTCGAACGGTTCAGATGGTTCCTACGGTTCGGAGGCTCCAGAACATTAACTCAAACACAATTTTTCATCTAAGCATCCATAAAATGCAAAAAAAGTATTGTTCTACCTTAAGTTTATTGAATTTCTTAGTTTTTACTGTCTGGACCAGAGGGGGCCAAACCTAAGCCCTCGAGTCCCTGGTCGTTCCTCTGGAGACTCAGTGGAGTGTGGGCACACAAGGCCTTTTTTTGTGGCTAGCTCAATCTTGAGCAGGAACGGAGCTCCTCAAGTTCGGCTTTTACAAGTTGCTGCTGATCAAGGACCCGTCGGATATGGTTAAACACGCTACCGCTGTAAAAATTAGATTTAATGTTTTTTATTTGGATACTGTAGGGACTGGACGTTTTCCGTGTTTAGCTGCACAACCTTTTGTGTCAAAATTCGTTTCTAAACTGACTGGACCTTTCCGACTTCGTTAAGCTACATTTTTCTCTTTTTCGCTCGTGCGGAATTCATCATCGTTTTTTCTCTCTCTCGTTCTCACATAAACGAAACCCGAAAGCGAAGACGTGTGTGTATATACAGTTTCTACCTACCGTTCTGCAGATCTTACCAACACTTCTGCATTTACTTTTACCTGACTGTTGCACCGTGCCAAATACGCAAGTTATATTTTCATAAATTTTCTTTTAATTATCTTTCTTTGCCTTATACTCTACATCCTTCCTCTCCCCTACTCTTGTGAATTGGAACTCAGTCACTTAACAGTGACATAAAATTTGGCTCTAGGCTCACAATTTTAATATTTAATAATCTTATATTTCCAGAATAAACCATCGAAAATCACGCACTCTCTACCAGATTTGTCTCTCGGAGCAAAATATTTTTCTTATTTTACTTGAATTACCCGTGATTCATTCAATTTTGCCTCTGAGAGTAAACGATATTTTCCAAAATTGACTGCTCGAGGTTTATTAGAATCACTCGGGAATTTGTTAAATTGGCCTATCAGAGCAATATATATGTTTCATGGCCGCTCGAGGCCTACTAAAATCATTCCCAACTCTTTCAATTCAGCCTCTCAAATACATTTTATAATTTTCTTTCCTTTCTCTAAAATGGCCTATTTAGCCCTATCATAGTCACCCAACCAAATTTGCCTCCCGGAGCAAAATACTTTTATATAAGCATCCACTCGAGACCTATAGAATCACATGAGATTCTCCACCCGAGGAAATCATTATTTTTTGAAATTACCGCTCAAGGCCTATCAAATCTCTCTATCTATTATATAAAATTCTCTTGTAACGGTGTTTGTAGTACTACTCCTCCAAAATTACCAAACCGATTCAAATGAAATTATTTTTAGAATATTCTGTGGGCATGCGAATCGGTTTATATCGAATAAAAACAACAAAAAGTCGCATCAATTGTCTGTAATCATTAAATTTGTAATAAATTGATTCAAATTAAAGTCATGGCCTTCAATTTTTTCGAGATTTTCTTTCTTTTGGGCGCCGAGCGGTTTGTTTTTCGTTTCCAAGGTCGAAGCGTCGCGAACAAACGTTGCTAGAGGATAGTAACCAGGGCATAGCATACTGATTAGTGGGAATATTTGGGCGCCTATTCCAACCAAGCATACTTTCAATGCACGTGGCGATATGAATCCTAGATGTTTTTTTTCTTGATTCCTAGCTCATTTGTACAGCACATGGTAATGAATGACGCCTAGATATGACCAAAATTCATATATTGCCGATCGAATCAAAACCATATAAACGATTTTAAAAATTAAAACTATTTTGATTTTGTGTTTATTAAAGCAGCAACTATTGTCTGAAAAATTTTGAATTTAGAACTGATGCATATGAAATAATGGTATGACCTTTTAACGGTTGTTTGAAAAAAGAAAGTGGGAAGCTTTACATACAATTGTATAATCCAATACGCCTAGAAGGCAAGTTTTGATTCATATCGATAACAGAAAAATGAATAAGATGTTTTCGACAGAAACAGATCGAAAACATTTTTTGAACATGTTTCAAAGGAACTTAACTGGAGATGAATCAAACGCCTTTAAATTTTTAATACAACAACAAAATCCAATGAAAATGGACAGACACATGAACTGTCCTTTAAACTAGCTGAATACATAAACTAAATTTTTTTTGAATCATTCACCGAATAACTGTTTACAGGTTCACTGCTCGCTTACATGTTTTTGTTTTAAATATGTTGGCTACATAGAAGAGATTTTTGGTCCGCTTTTTTGATGAAAAGTTAGGTCAACCATTTTGGAGGAAAATAGCACGTCTTATTTGGCAAACAATTAAAACGAAAGGAAGTTTTTATTTATTCTACATTTATAATTACAGCTTTTCCCGCTAAATCATTCTTGAGATAACAACAGATAAATTAAAGCGGTGCTCAGATGGACACTTTACTTTAAGGCGCAAGTGTATTTTTGTGATTGATATTCCAGAAGCGTTTTTTTATAGTAGAACAAAAATTTTAAGATAAGTTTTTATTATGACCTGAATGTTGTGAAAATAATATTCACTCCCGTAATTTCACACGATGGTATCCGTTTGCACTTGCCCCGGTGTTTCTTTATTAAAAAGTACAATTACAATAAAAAAAGACACATTAATTTTTTTTAAGGTTTTGAGGTTTGTTTACATGAAAATTTCCAGAAAATAGAATGATCTCATGAAATCATCGTAGCCGTAACAAATTTATTCTTTTCGATCTTTTTTTTTTAATCTGCTTAAAATGTTATTGAATCTTGAAAATATCACATAATCTTAAATTTAATCGCAGATAACCTCCAACACTACTCAGGTAATTTTGAACTAAGAACACCCCAATGCTTCTGATAGAATATCAATAAACAATGGCTTAAATTGGTACATATGTCCTTTATGATAAAAAAGAAAAAAAAAATTTGGTTGAATGATAAAAAATCTAAACATATGTTTTTCCTTGCTTGATTAATTGGGTTAAAGTTCAAAGGAAATTAATATCAATTTTTCCTTGAATAAATATTTAAAAACATCAAACCTTTTAGTGGACATGATTTTGGTGAAAATATGGATATTAATTATAACTTCTTCGAAGGGCGAGGATGGTGAAAAAAAGCATCTTGAAAATCATTATTTGAAAAATCTTCTCTTATGTTTTTTTATTTCTTCAGTTCTAACAAATATACCACCCAAAGCTAATCAGGAGCTGAAAATGCTACATTAGGTAGAATATTGGGTAAATATTTCAAAAATTGTCCCGATACTCAAAATTCTATTTCCATAAAGTTTCATATGCAATAAATTTACAATTGATGAGAAACTTTTGATTCCAAATTTAAACCTTAAAGAACCTTAATGTGAACTCGAGCAAACTAAATCAACTAAATGGTATTCAATAAATAAAACAAAGATATTATCAACAAGATACAAAAAGTGGATTTTTTTTTTGCACTAGGCTAGCCCAGTTTGATGGTTACGTTGAGTGCTGAAAAAAAAAAGAATTTTCAACGGGAAGCGGATACCTGATACCATTCGGCAATATTCAAAACTTCCGAATTAAAGAAAAGTAAATAAAAAATTATTCATGTAAGATACATGTAAGATTTATTGAAGGTTATTTTTTGATAATTTAAGTTCAGACCCGTAGAATAAAGTTAAAATTCTTAGGTTTGATTTAGATAGTATTAAACGGGACAATTAGTAAACGGATAGGAGGGAAATGTAACTAAAACTAGGAAATGTCACGAAAGCAAGATGATATACAACTTAAAATTTGATGTTTTTAAAAAGTTAAACAGCAAAGAATCAATGGAAAATGGACGCCAAGACGGTAAGACGAAGTTTACCGGGTCTGCTAGTATTCTATGAAATCGCCTCTAGGAGCAACATTTAATGGCCGCTCCAGCATTTTAGGATAAGAATTCTTTCAATGTTGCCTCTCGGAGCAAACAAATTTAATGGCCGCTCGAATCCAATCAGAGTCACTCGAGATTCTTTTTGAATTTTGCCACTCGGAGCATAACTAAAAATTTAGTTTTTATGCATGAATCACTCAAAATTTTTGGTACTTGCCACTCGAAGCAAGTACTTGGCCACTCGAAGCCAATTAGAATCACTCGAGATTCTTTCAATGTTGCCTCTCGGAGCAAACATATTTTCAAAATAGTCGCTCAAGGCCATTGAGAATCACTCGAGATTCTTTTTAATTCTGCCACTCGAAGCAAAATTATTCATTTCTTATTCAAGAATCACTCAAAATTCTTGGTACTTGCCACACAAAGCAAGTATTCGGCCACTCGAAGCCAATTAGAATCACTCGAGATTCTTTCAATGTTGCCTCTCGGAGCAAACATAATTTCAAAATGGCCGCTCGAGGCCATTCAGAATCACTCGAGATTCTTTTAATTTTGCCACTCGGAGCAAAATTATTCATTTCTTATCCAAGAATCACTCAAAATTCTTGGTACTTGCCACTCGAAGCAAGTATTTGGCCACTCGAAGCCAATTAGAATCGCTCAAGATTCTCTTTTATTTTGCCACTCGGAGCAAAACCTGTGTTCTTTCTTACCTCTATTCGAACCTACCAACTGTGCCATTGTAGTGACTGGACGTTTTCCGTGTTTAGCTGCACAACCTTTTGTGTCAAAATTCGTTTCTAAACTGACTGGACCTTTCCGACTTCGTTAAGCTACATTTTTCTCTTTTTCGCTCGTGCGGAATTCATCATCGTTTTTTCTCTCTCTCGTTCTCACATAAACGAAACCCGAAAGCGAAGACGTGTGTGTATATACAGTTTCTACCTACCGTTCTGCAGATCTTACCAACACTTCTGCATTTACTTTTACCTGACTGTTGCACCGTGCCAAATACGCAAGTTATATTTTCATAAATTTTCTTTTAATTATCTTTCTTTGCCTTATACTCTACAGATACCTGTGTGTGGTGTGTTTTCGTTGGGCCGGCCTTTGCTGCTGCTGCTCCTCGGGACGCTCTGGGATGTGGATATGTCGTGGCTAGGCAGTTGACGAGAATTGGCGATTACGATGCCAATTCCTCATCAGCTCCTCAGGCCAGAACAGAGAAAGGGCTCCGTTCAGCCTACCAATCCGTGGACTCCTATTGGGATGTCTCCTTCTACTCGGGCGGATCTTGGCTTACCAATCTGGTCCGAAGAGCAGACGCGTGGTACCAGATTGGAATTTGACCGAAGCGAATTAGTCCTAGATGGCATAAAACCTACGCACTGAACTTTTGGGTCCAGGAGGGATAAAGCAAGGCACATGTTTCCTTAGAGGACTACCATTTTCTCAAAAGGTTATTCAATTCCGCGCTTTTACCTGATCCGTTTATCGTGTTCGTAACTTCAATTCTTTTCCGTTGATTTTTACAATTACTGATACACTCTTTAACGGCTTAGTATACCACTATTTTTGTAACACTCGATTGAGGTGTAGTAATCCTCGATCTTTACGTGCCAGCGAATCAAGCGAAAAGAACCCTTTTTTTTGTATTTCTGGTAGCTTACCTCCAAAATTTGTGCTTTATACCAGATTTTTAGCGACTAGACTAATCAGCTGTTTTAATTTGTGCGTTCTCAGTTAGCTCGTTCTAGTACTGCATTTTGTGTGATTGTTTCAGTGTACCTGTGTTAACATGTTGTGTTCTTGTGAGTCCTGTATTTTATTTAATTAAATCTATCTTGCTATGATGAACTAATAATTAAAATAATGAAGTAACATAGAACAATAAACAAATAATTTAAGTAAAAAAACAAATAACTAATAACGTTAGGAAAACTTTGCCGAGTTGAATTTCGCCACGGTAACAGTTTCTAGATTAATTTGAAGGATTTGGATAGTTTGTATAATTTGTACGGTTCTAACGGTTCGAACGATTCAGATGGTTCCTACGGTTCGGAGGCTCCAGAAAATTAACCAAGACACAATTTTTCATCTAAGCTTCTATGAAATGCAAAGAAAGTCTTGTTTTACATCAAGTTTATTGAATTTCTTAGTTTCTAGATTGATTTGAACGATTTGGACGAGTGTGTTTTAATGATATTTCCAATCAATTACTGCATTTGTTATATTGCTAAAGTTTTTCTCATTCTTCATACTTAAAATTTTGTAATCCAGATAACCTTTTTATGAATCTTTATAAAAGTTGGTGATAATAATAATGATTGTTATGTCAGACCTTTCCGGGAATACAAAAAACACTTCTTGTTCGGTGAGCAGTCAATAGAAAAAAATGAATTTTATTTCGTCTGCATTTGAAATTTTTAATTTTCCCGCGAATGAAAACATCACACACACACACACACACACACACACACACACACACACACACACACACACACACACACACACACACACACACACACACACACACACACACACACACACACACACACACACACACACACACACACACACACACACACACACACACACACACACACACACACACACACACACACACACACACACACACACACACACACACACACACACACACACACACACACACACACACACACACACACACACACACACACACACACACACACACACACACACACACACACACACACACACACACACACACACACACACACACACACACACACACACACACACACACACACACACACACACACACACACACACACACACACACACACACACACACACACACACACACACACGCACACACACACACTTTTGAATAGAAGAAAAAAAACTTGGCAACATTATGGCAGTGGTTTAATAGTTCCGTTGCAGAGTATACTTTAGGGCGTTTAAGCATCACATTAGGGTGACCAATAGTACCAAGATCGATCAATGATGATAATTTCAGTGATAATACAGATTCAGATTGTTTTAAACTTTTCTTGTCAAACTTGTTTTTTGAATCATTTTAAATCATTTTGAGAAAAAGGTGTTTAAGATAACGGTAAATTAACAAAACCAGAAACAGAAAGTTTTTCGATATGTTTTTTTTTATATTTCTCAGCAAATTGATTTTTTTGTTATAAACTCTCTGAACAAATTCCAGGGAAATAATACTATTCAGCTATTATTTTGCACAAAAAAAAATCTAAAACCGTTGCAGTTCAAAAATCAAGTCAGCTTACCTCTTTTTTTTCGTGAAATTGTTCAATTTTCTAAGGAAAACAAACTGCGAATTAAGTTGGTTTTTCAATCTCCGAAAAGATTAACTATCGTCAAACGGGGCATCATGCAACATCAGGGTTAGATGTAACATTTGTATACCACAACACTTATTCAATTCTAATTTTTATATAAGGCCTAAACATATTTTAAATCTTTCTTTTGACACTCGGAGTTGGAACATTTCGAGGGGGGAGGGGGAAGTAATAAATAAAACGAAAAACAAATAAATTGTTATAAATTGCACAAAAACTTGTATGCAACAACATTGCAAACTATATCATTGCACAAAACATATGAATCAAGTAATTTTAAATCTAAAAATTCAATAAAATCAAAATTACAAATGGTTAAATAACTCCCAGCTTCTACAATTTATTTTTTGGTCTTGTCATCTATCGGATATTTGATTTTGTGTTTCGAAATTTAAAAATTTATATAAAATATTTGAAACTTTATTTATTCCCCCCTTTGTGATTTTTGGAAATTTAGAAGGGGGGGGGGGTTGTTGCCAACAGAAAAAAAATAAATTTGTTCCAGCCTTATGTAATCAAGTTATCATAAAATGATAACAAAATGAGTTTCTAACATCGTGAGATAGTTTTTTTATAGTTTGTGATTCTCATGGAAAATTTTAAATATCGAGAACTATTTAGATGTACAAATTTTTATATTTTTCCATGCTTAAACAAACTTACTCAGTATGACGAATACACTTTTTTAATTGATTTTTTATCCTATACCTAACATCATTGATGGTGTAAAAATTTCAATTCAGATAACAGTCTGGGCTAAAATGTATCAAAATGTAAATTCACTGACAAATCTGATCCATCTAACAAAAATCTCAAATTGAGTCAATTTATTTTTGCGTAATAAAACGATTTTTTTTAGCAAATTTAAACCTAATCATTATGAACTGTTTTTGGATGCTTAAAAAATGTGCTAAAAATGAGTTCGAGTGTTTTTTTTTGCTGAATAGTTTCTAAACTTAGCCCATATTTCCTCGGTATTGTCTAAACTTTCTATTGGAAATTTTGAAATCAAATGCCCGGATATTGTTGAGTTTTTGGATAAAATTAAACCGGATTTGTATGGCCTGGGTACGTGCGGGAATAATTCTGATAACATCAATTTACCTCGTTATTTTGCTTTGTAAATTTTCCGACTTTATTACAGAACGTCATCTTAATCAAGAAAATATAATTATGTATGATATGTCTGTAAAAGTTTTGACATATCCAAAACAACTGAAGAGGTTGCAATGAAATATTCCATTATAAAATATTATTTTTATTTTTACCAGGAGAACGTCTTATTTTTAACTAATTAGTACCGTGAAAGGGGATTACATTGATCACCGGAATAACTGTGACCATCATGAAATTTTCCACATAAACATCAATAACTAAGTCTAAGCTTAAAAAAATTCAAAACTTTCCTCTACGTTAAAAACCTATAAGTTGAGCTTCAAACTGGGAAAAACTCGGTTCATTTTTGAAAATTTCAATTGTAGGTAAAAATTTTATTTCAAAATTTTGATTTATCTGCTTTTTCGAAGGCTCCCAAACTAACTCCCTTCCCGATAAAATCAAAGTGTTTAGAAGCAGCAGGTTGATTTATGTGAGGTTCTACTTTCTTCCTTAGTAAATGTACAGTTTTGGTGTAGTTTTCGTTGTAGTTTGTGGTAAATTTTTGATATTGAAAAAATAGGGACATTTTCCAAGAGTAAGCCAGTCTAGGACAAAAGGATAGAAACCCCTTTCAAATGGTAAATTTTTAAAGAAAAAATAAAAAGAGATAAGTGCAAGGGCTTAGGAAACTGATTGAAGGCTAAATTTCATTTGTGTTTGTGTTATAATTTTCTAAGTTATCTTATAAAATTTAGCCTCTTAATTTATGCAGCGTCATTTACCATCATTCAATTCAAATTGCACATGAAGGACCGCAGTTTTTATATTTTTTTTGGACCGTGAATGAATCTAAACCTAGAACAACCGAAATTCAGCATTGTATATTTCAGAATTCACAGGACAAAAAGTTTCTAATTTATTATCTTTGAGCCACCGAAAGTGTCGTGTTCAATTTTGTACAGTTTCATGAATAAATTAATATCATTTGAGTTTATTCCGAACTGCCATAGCAATTGATAGACTTGCATTTGCAAATATAATAAAGTTGTTTTGTATCCTTTATGATCAAGAAAACTCCTTAAAATCATCAAAATGAAGACTAATCAATGCTACTCCAAAGCATCAAATTCTAAACATTTTTTAATCCAATTTTTAGTAGTTGAATGATTTTCTGTAAATATGTTTAACGTTAATAGACGTTCAGTACTGGTTTTAAAAAAAATTAAATATGCCACATTTCCCAGATCAGAAAACTTATCGAAAAATATTTTTAAAAAACGATCAATCTCACCCCGGATTACAGTATAAGACAACCATAAGTTCATTTAATTGTTTTTATTTATCGTTTAGAATGTATTGAGTTAGTTTCAGATTAGAATGATATAAACTTTGTAATTCCATGAGGATTTCAAAAATATAAAAAAAAGCAATTGGAAAATTTGGAAACGTTAGATATTCTGCTCTTCTTCCTTCCATACGTAGATGCTTAAAAACTGAACGAAATTCAGGGTAAAAATAAGGTCAACTTCGTCAAACTAAAACTCATTATTTGATCCAACTCTCAGAATCAGAAATCAGATATAGATATTTGATTCCATAACATCTTCGAACATAAGAACAAAGAAAATGTAAAATAATTAAAATTAATCATTTTTTTGAATTTCTTATCTGATTTTGAATGCAAGATCACAATGTTAAAAAATCCATAACCATTTGATTTGAAATAGCTGTGAGCAAAAATTCGATGAATATATTTTTTGTACTCAATTCCTTTGCTCATTTCTTAAGTATCCATATCTTGATAAATATGATAAAGATAAAATTGTTATAAAATGGATGATCATAAGGTCTGATCAGATAGCAAAATTTGTTCAAAAAATTAAAAAAATGTATAAATATTTGCACCATTAAAAACGGGAAATTTCATACAATAAGAAGTATTGTTTGGAAACACTGTAAATAGTGTTCGCAAATTTGGCATACGATGAAAGACACTTCCAACATTATTTTAGCGAAAAAAGAAAGACAATTGATTGAAATTACTTAAAATGGCGACACTTTTCAACAAAATTTTTTTTGGGCACATCTAGGATCCTCTGTGAATGGAAAAATAATGTGAAACGGTAGGAAATTCATTTTTAAGTCAATCCCAGAAGATATTCGCTTTAAATTTTCTTCGATAATTTTTGCCCCTGAAGGTAGGCAATACCATTGACAATTTTTGGGTTTAATTAGCTTACGAAAATGGTTAAAACGGAGAATTGGAATAAACAAAATATTAAGAGAAAGCTTAACTTTGATTGGTTTAATTTCAATAACAGATTTGCAAAGCAAAAAACAACGCACTGATCCATGTTCAAGATGATGTTCTTAGAGTCCTCATACATGGTATGACAGAAATATTACGAAAAAAGTACAAAAACTGTTCTGATTCACTCCATTTACGGTACCATTTAAGTACCGTGTACCCAGATGATTATTAGCCTTTTTATGCTTACCTACTTGTAGCAACATTATTTTTGTAAAGTTCAAAGGCTCAACAAAGTTTGCATATCAGACATTTTATAATTGAAATTTCAGAGAAGAATCAGAAACTTTTATTTTTATTAATTTTTTTTTATTATTAGTTGAGTTCACAATTGATCAATCTCTCTTTCTAAAAAACTTACAATAGAATAATGTAGTTCCCATTATCATTCTCAGAATGGAAAACACACCGATTGACAGTGCTACGATTCGCATACGGGTGCGCTTAGGCGAGTACATACTTTGCGACAAGGAAGGTGCCCGATCATGCGAAGCTTGGAGTATCTTCAAGAATGTGAGTTTGAGCACTACAAGGGAGTGTGTTGGCTTTGTGCAGTGCGTGAACTGCGGATCCCTTTTCCGATTCCCGAAGGGCAACAGTACCTCGAACCTGAATCGCCACTTCGAGAGATGCAGAGCAGGTGCTTCTGAATCCGATCCTGAGTCTTCGGCTTCTGAAGTGGAACAGGAGAGTATTCCGGAAGGCCAAGCTTCTGCCCAAAGCGTACAACAGCACGTCAAGGACCAAATTTTTAACGCTTGCATGAAGTGGAAAGCCTTAGATCTGCGTCCATTTTGTGTGCTTAACAGACCAGGTTTTAGGAATTGGGCGCAGAAGCTTATCGAAGTTGGTGCGGAATTCAGGAATGTGGACCTCGAAAGTGTTCTGCCAGACCCATCAATAGTTTCGGGAAAGCGTGCGTCGTTGCAGAGAAGGTCAGAACGAAACAGTTGCCAGAAGTGAGGGAGGCTTTGAGAGCTAAATGCTGTGCTTGCGATGCTGATCTGTGGTCGGATCGGTATTCGGAATCAGCATACCTCACGACTACGGCCAAATACATAACGGAGGAGTTCGAGCTCAAATCGCTGGTGCTATTTACGACTGACCTCCCAGCGGATCAATCCGAAATCGCTGCGAATGTAAGGAGTTTTTCAAATGCTGCAATTGAAAAACTCCAGATTTCCCAAGAGGACATTGCTGATGTGACTCACATAACGGACCAGCGCTCAAATATTGCCAAAGCATTCGCCAATCGGAACTTTGTGTCCTGCATGGCCAATAATCTGGACACCTTTTTGAAACATGCATTGGATGGAAATTTTTTGAGAGACCATGCTCCATCGATCATGACATGCCTGCAAGTAGCAAGAAACGCTGTGAACTACTTGAACTAGTCAGGCTTTTTCAGTTTGCTGCCTTACGCTGTGAAAGCAAAGTTTGAAGTCCGCTGGGATGCAGATGTCGATATGCTAGTTGATGTCTTTGATGTTATTTCGAAAATTAAGGATGTTCTTGGCCAGAAGGGAGAGCAACAGAGGTTGAATGGTTCAACACTATTCTATTTTGTTGGAATTAATTGTTGTCTCCGAGAAGACCACTACATTGGAGCTGTACTGTGTCCAAACGTTCGTAAATTAACGAAATGCCCAAGAGAGGCACACCCAATTTCCTTGGTCCTATCCAGGATCTAAGATATCCGATGCTCTGAAAGAAAGATAAACTTAAATAATTATTCATATTCACAATTGGCGATAGGCAGCAAGACGATTAAATATGCGGCTTAATCTGGAAATCAACTATTTTTCAACTCAGCAATGATCAGATATTCGAGAAAATTACATGCAGGGCAATACAAAACAAAGTACAGGAATAATAAAATGGATATTAATTCAGGAATCAACCAAATCATCTGAAATTTTACACTGATGATTGGTGACTCAAAATGCATCGAAAAACGTATGGGAGCAAAAAGAGGAACTATATTTAATGTTATAAGACATAAATCACCGTTTTGTATGTTTGTTATCTAACCTATTGGCTTTATCGGTGAAAAGTGATGTCCTTTTTAGTAGAGGCATCTCAAAATTATGAAATTTAATAAATGGTTAAACGTCAGAAGAAATCAAAGATGGTGAAAATAAGCGGGTAAACTTTATTTAGAAGCATTATCATCACATACTAAATTTTAGTTCAGCACGGGCCAACTACTACGCACTGCCATATTTTTGCTTGTGGGGCGAACCGCACTTGGCCTACTTAAATGCAACTCTATCACTATCTACCATTTCATAATAGTTGGCCCGTGCTAAACAAAAATTTGATATGTGATGATATTGCTTCGAAATAAATTTCACTCGCTCATGTTCACCATCTTTGATTTCTTCTAACTTTCAATCCATCTATGAAATTCCATAATCTATAAATGTCCCTACTAAAAAAAAAACATCACTTTTCATCGATAAGTTAAATAATATTGATTTAATGTTCAATAATAATTACCTTCTCGACTGCTGAATGACAACCCAGAATGGAAAACACACCAGTAGATAGTGCTATTCGGGTGCGCTCAGGAGAGTACATCGTATGCGATGATAAGCAAGGTGCCGATCATCCGAAGCTTGGAGCATTTTCAAGAAGGTGTGTTTGAGCAGCACAAGGGAGAGTGTTGGGTTTGTGCAGTGTGCAAAGTATCAATCTCTTTTCCGGTTCCCAAAGGGCAATAGCACGTCGAATCTTAATCGCCACTTTGAAAGTTACAGGGCAGGGTTGTCAGTTCTGCTTCTAATTCCTCGTCTTCTGGTTGCGAAGCTGGATTTGAAATACAGGAACAGGAAAGAACTATGGAAGGCCAATCTTTGTCCAAAGTATACCGTGTGAAATGAGAAGCCTTTTAGTTGAGTCTACATTTGATCAATCTCTCTTTCTACTGAGCTTACAATAAAACCAAATTCTCCCATTATGGAAAACGCACCGGTTAACGCTGCTACCGTTCGCATCCGGGTTCGCTCAGGCGAGTACATCCTTTGCGACAAGGAATGTGCCCGATCATGCGAAGCTTGGAGTATATTCAAGAACGTGTGTTTGAGCACCACAAGGGAGTGTGTCGGCTTTGTGCAGTGCGTGAACTGCGGATCCGTTTTCCGATTCCCGAAAGGCAACAGTACCTCGAACCTGAATTGACACTTCGAGAGAACCAGGTAAGGCGCTTCCGATTCCGATCCTGAGTCTTCGGCTTCTGAAGAGGAACAGGAGAGTATCCCGGAAGTGGCTTCTGAAGTGGAACAGGAGAGTATCCCGAAAGTGGTACAAGAGAGTATTCCGAGAGGCCAAGCTTCTGCCCAAAGCGTACCACAGCACGTCAAAGACCGGATTTTTTGACGCTTGCGTGAAGTGGGAAGCCTTGGATCTGCGTCCATTTAGCGTGCTTAATGGACCAGGTTTTAGGAATTTGGCGCAGAAGCTTATCGAAGTTGGTGCGGAATTCGGGAATGTGGACCTCGAAAGTGTGCTGCCGGACCCATCAATAGTTTCGAGGAAAGCGTGCGTCGTTGCAGAGAAGGTCAGAGCGAAACAGTTGCCAGAAGTGAGGGAGGCTTTGAGAGCTAAATGCTGTGCTTGCGATGCTGATCTGTGGTCGGATTGGTATTCGGAAACAGCATACCTCACGACTACGGCCAAATACATCACGGAGAAGTTTGAGCTCAAATCACTGGTGTTATTTACGACTGATTTTTCATCGGATCAATCTGAAATCTCTGCAAATGTAAGGAGTTGTTTTCTGCATGGTCAATTATCCAGACACCGTTTTGAAGCATGCATTGGATGGCAATTATTTGAGAGACCATGCTCCATCGATCATGACATGCCTACAAGTAGCAAGAAACGCTGTGAACTACATGAACCGGTCAGTCTTTTTCAGTTTGCTGCCTCACACTGTGAAAGCAAAGATCTTAGTCCGCTGAGATTCCAAAAGATATCGATTTGGGTCGTGAATGGATGAAAGTAGCAGTGGTATTCTAGCGCCGTAGGCAGAGCCGGAGCTGTACTTGCAATACGGTAGAAGGAATGACGACGCACCCGAAACACTGTTGAGCTTCCCTGTTTCCGAGACTGGCCACTCTGGCGAAACGCATCCTCACAATACCCGCTGCGGGTGATAACAGCGAGCAAAACATTAGCCTAGCGGGTGTTGTATTGAGCGACAAAAGGAGTCGAGTCTGTCCAGAAACTGTAGATCGGTTCCTAGTAATTCAAAACTATTTCTTAGGTCGAACTTCAGCAGTCCGTACAAATTTTCACTATTCATTTACTTTTTTTTTCAGAGCCAGCCTGATAGCCAAATTTAAAATTATTGTTTGAAGCTAGTCGCTGGCTGCTTATATCGTACTGCAGTTGTGAGCCTTTGACAGTGCTGCAGCTGTGCAGGATTACCCAGTAGACGCGTTCCTCCGGGTGAAGACAAAGTCAAGGCCAATGGAGTGACTGCCAGAAATTCTTCGTCAGATGAATTCAATGGTTGATTGATAACCAACAGTTGGCGCATTCATTCCAGCAGATGAAGTGTTGAGGCCATGCTTCTTTTTTATTTTCGAGAGTTTTTCCCATACAACTTTTTCTTGGGTCGTGCCTTCGAAGCGCAGTTTGTGCATATATTCGACGAAATCTGAAATTAAAAAAAAAAAAAAGAAATGTAAAAATTTAAACACAAATTTCCTTTTAATGAAGGGGCAGGCAGCTGGGTAACCTCACTCAATAAAAAAGGAATTCAATATGCATTGGCTAAAAATAAAGAATAATAACTTTCGGCTTTATGCCCTAAGATCTTTATTTTCAATTTAAAATTATTTTATCATGCCTTTGACTTTGAACACTTAAATCAGATGATAGAACCTCGAAATACAACAGTACGAATATCGATCTCCAATGTGGCATGTGTCATATTTTTAAAACCAGAAATGGACTCCTATGAACGTAAAACACGGTTGCATACATATATAAGACTACTTTAATTTCGATTTAGAAATCGATTTAATCTCTGGTTAGAATTTGATGCTTTGAGGTAACATTGATCGGTCTTTATTTTGACGATTGTAACAAGTTTTCTTCATCATATAGAATACAAAACAACTTCTGAATTTCTGTTTTTCTTGGTTTTGATTTCTTTGGAGTCCAGAAAAAAAACAACAACGTGGTCCTTAATTTGTTTAAGCCGAACAACAATTAAAAACGAAAGATATACAATGATGCTGCATAAATTAAGGCGCTAAACTTTTCAACATTACTTATAAAATTTTAACTACCAAAACAAATGAAAATTAGCCTTCATTCAATTTCATATGCCCTCGCACTATTCCTTCAAAATGTACAATTTGATAGGGTTTCTAACCTTTTTTGTCCAAGACTGGATTACTCTTGGTAAATGTCCGTATCTTTGAAATATCGAAATTTACCGCAAACTACAACAAAATCTTCATCAAAACTAAACATTTACTGAGAAAAAAAAAGTTGACCTATCACATCAATAAACCTGTTTGCTTCTGAACGCTTTGATTTCATCAGGAAGGGTGCTCGTTGGCGAGCCTTCGAAAAATAGGTGTTTCAAGATTTTTAAATTACATTTTTACATACATTTGAAGTCTTCGAAAACCAAACCAAGTTTTTTTCCCAATTCGAAACTCAACTTATAGGTTTTCCATCTTAGAAAAAAATTTTGAGATATTTTAACTTTAGACTTAGTTATTTATCTGGAAAAATTACATGTTGATTAAAGCTACCCCAATGATCAATGTTATTATAAACACCAAGCACTTTGTTTGCACGAGAAAAAGATACATTATGCCTAATATTTTTTTATTTTCTACTTATACTTTTTTTAAATTTTTTTTAATTCATAACTTCAAAATCATACCACCATGTTTTACCATGTTTTACACTTCTGTCATAAATTTTAGTTTCTTGATGAAAAATTGATATAATTCAAAACGCTAGATAAAGCGCATATAAAAAGTGCTATAATTGTCCTGAAAAGACCGCTAAGCCGATACGTAACCTAGAAATTATTTCCGGTCGATCAACAAATTGGTCAAAAAGGTGTTTTGAAATTGTTTTTCAAATTAGGATCTGCATTTTATTCAAAAAATTTTCCATAATTTTTGAGTCCCATATGCATTAAAAAAATATATATATTCCGAATATGAAAAAAAAACACAATATTAACGCTGTACTCATTCGAAATCCGGGAGGTTACAAACGCGTGAATTTTAAAAACTAATCGTTTGATTGAAAAGGATGAGCATTCTAGTGATGTTCCTTTTACTTATCATATGGTTGCAAGATTATCCGGTTATATCCGGAGTTTCCCCGATATTGAATACAAAATTCATTACACTGAAAAAATGCCTGGATTTAGCCTGGATTTATTAACTTAATTCAGAAAATCAAACAAAAAAAAAATGGTTATGTAAATTTTTTTTATTAACGCCTCCAAACGGGATGTTTTAACACATAAGTGAGTTATAACTTTCAAGATTACTATTTCGTTGAGGAATCCAATTGTAAGAGAGCAGGCTTATAGTTTCGATTGTTATTTCAATTCGAATTTTCAAATTGGTTATCAAAGTCCATAGCAAATTTCACACTTGAATTTGAATTTTGATCAAGATTGCAAGTATCAGGATTGAACTGAAAAACTTCAATCAATTATGTTTACTTTTAAAATTTATTTTATTTTCTTTAATTGATAAAATCTTTGACTTTGCTCGAGTGTTTGGTAGATTGCGCTCATTTGATTCAAGCATAGAATAAGTTTTTTTTAACCATCGATGAAGTAAGTTCTCTTATTTGTTACTATGGAATTCCTCATACAAATCTAGTTGACCATTTCACAGATTTTTTGATGTATTTTAAATTTTTTCATCATGTAACTCGTAACAATGCACGAATGAAAGAAAAAAAAATCAAATTATGATTATAGCTGTAAGATTATTTGTTTATGAGTACTTTTACATTAACAGTTTTCGTTTTAAATCGTAACTTCTGAAAATTAGCAATGAAACTAAAAAGTGGACTAAATTTTAATAAATAAACCTTATGTAACAAAATGTGGAATTCGCTTTCATCGATGGTTAAAAAAATCTTTGAAGTTGTTTGAAAGTGTTGTGGATCAACCTTATTTGATTTGATCCTTAAATAAGTTATTTTGGGAGTGCTTTCGAATTCTTTTTAAAAAAAACTTCTTAAAGGCTCAAAGTTATCAAGCTCAATCTTCCCAACTTATATGCAAATTCAAATATTTTAATCCTTGAATGAAAAAGATCAAATTTTCAAAAATAAATGTGATAAAAAAATTTTGGATCAAATTTTTTTGATGCAAACTTGAGCCATAATAATAATTATTGCAATATTAATAATGTTAAGCAAAACACCGATTTTTTCAATGAAGATCAGGTACTGTGGATTTTTTTTTCATTCAAATTTGGATTTTTTTCATAAAACAAAACTTAAAAAATTAACTCAAATTCTACTCTATAATAATGATTTTCAGCTGAATTGTGTGTACAACTCATTTTGAATGAAAAAATAAAACCTGAAAATTGAATTGACAAACCAACTCCTCAACAATTTTATGTTGATTGTAAAACCCATTTCCAAGCTTAATCTTTTTCTTTATTTTGAATCTGCATTCTGAATCTTAATTCAGAACCTGAATTCAAAAATTGAACTTCGAATCT